>NC_133618.1:479818815-480118815 GCF_048593235.1 Sminthopsis crassicaudata | reverse complement strand
CGACCTCCTTCCCTTTACTACACCCCCCTTTTTTTCTTTTATATCAGTAAAATCAAATTATCCTTGAGTATTTTTTATATACCCACAACAGAGTTACAGTTCTCAAGGGTTCTGTGTACCTTTTTCTGTTTCTCTTCAGTCTTGTGGATGTAGATCAAATTTTTTGTTTAAGTCTGGTTTTTTTCTTAGAAACATATAGAATTCCTCTGTTTCATTGAATGACCATCTTCTTCCGTGGAAAAAGATGCTAAACTTAGCTGGGTAGTTCATTCTTGGTTGCAGTCCTTGATCTTTTGCCTTTCGGAATATCAGGTTCCAGGCCCTTCTATCTTTTAATGTGGAGGCAGCCAGATCTTGGGTGACCCTTATTGTGGCACCTTGGTATTTAAATTGTTTTTTTCTACCTGCTTGCAGGATTTTCTCCTTTGTGTGGTAATTCTGCAGCTTAGCCACAATATTCCGTGGTGTTTCTTTTTTAGGGTCTATTTCAGAAGGAGTTCGATGAATTCTTTCCACATCTAATTTCCCTTCTGTTTCTATTATCTCTGGACAGTTCTCTTTGATAATTTCCTGTAAAATAGAATCTAGGCTCTTTTTTTGGTCATAGTTTTCTGGAAGTCCAATAATCCGCAGATTATCTCTCCTAGATCTATTTTCCAGGTCTATAGATTTTCCCAGTAAGTATTTGACGTTGTTCTCCAGCTTCTCAATTTTTTTGTTTTGTTTGACTGATTCTTGGGTTCTCTGTGAATCATTTCATTTCTATTTGTTCCATCCTGACTTTTAAGGAGTTATTTTCTTCTTTCACAGTTTTTAGTTCTTTTTGTAAATGCCCAATTTCGTTTTTAAATGAATTATTTTGCTCTATTGAATTTTTTTCCATTTCCCTAATTTTTTTTTTTTGAGAATTATTTTCTTTTTCCAATTCAGAAATTCTATTTTCTTGAGACTTTTTTATCTTTTCCAATTCAGAAATCCTACTTTCCTGTGTTTTTTTAACCTTTTCTAATTCACTAATTTTGTTTCCCTGCATCTCCTGTGAATTCTTTATTTTTTCCAACTCCAATTTCAGGACGTTGTTATTCTCTATCATAACTTCCCTTTCCTTGCCCCATTTTTCTTCAATCTCCCTCAATTTCTTAAGAGCTTCTTCTAGGAGAGAGTTATGTGATGGGGGGCAGGAATCGTTCCCCTTTAGGTTGTTATCTTCTGAATCTTTGCTGTTAACTTCCTCGGGGTTGGATACCCGCTCTTTCTCTGTATAGAAGGAATCTATAGTTTTTCTAGCTTTTTTGCTCATACTTAAAAAATGTTTTGGGGTCTGTCCCTGGGGTAGGAAATTATTTACTTCTTTACCAGCTTCCTCCCAGACCGGATGGATGCAGCGGCCCCTGCGCCCGCGCTAAGAGAGAGCTCTGGGAGAGAGTTCCCCACCCCCTCCCTGGAAGTGCCTCAGAGGTGATTAGCACTGCTGTGCTTTGAGGGCGTAGAATAGTGAAGACAGCAAGAAGCTCAGCCTATGTGTCCGGGTGGGGAGTGGATGTCTGCAGCAGGTGACGTGAGAAGCCCCTGCGCTCAAACTGGAAGTGTCTGCCAGAAACCGCGGTCCCTAGTTCAAAGGTTCCGCTTCTCTGGGACTTCC
Organism: Sminthopsis crassicaudata; assembly: GCF_048593235.1. Lineage (NCBI taxonomy): Eukaryota > Metazoa > Chordata > Mammalia > Dasyuromorphia > Dasyuridae > Sminthopsis > Sminthopsis crassicaudata. The sequence goes on along the minus strand of NC_133618.1, from coordinate 480,117,173 downwards.
TGGAGCTGAGTTCCACTCCCTCCAGCTAAGCTAGGCAGTGTGTGTTGCCTTGGGCCGTATCCACCCACTTGTCAGTCTCTTAACTATTCTCAGGAGGTAGCTGAGGCCACACCCCTGGTGCCGAGTCTGCCCCAGGGTGGGGGGGGGGGGAAATCTAATCTGAGTTTTAAAATATTTTGGCTTTCTCTTCTGAACTGCTAAATAATTAGCAGAGAAGAGCTAACAGCCTGTGCCAGATTCCTTTACCTCAGTGGCTTCTCTGATCCCAGAGCCCTTCCCAGCGCAATGGGCGCAGTGTGCCCCTACCCCACCGTCTGTGCTGGTCTTTCTTATTCCTCCCCTGAGAACTGACCTTTCCTGTTGAAACTCCAGATTCTCTTCAGCTGGTAAGTCGTGCTTCCAGTCCTTGTGGTATCTATCAGTCCTGAGCTAATTTTGAGACTTAATTTATCTAATTGGTTGTGAGGGAGTGAGGACGTTCACTGAGTCGTGTGTTTCTTCTCTGCCATCTTCGACAATTCAAAATTTAAAATAAAACAAAAAAATGTGGGTGAGGAAGTGAGAAGTGAAATTATATAAATGAATGCAAGTGTTCTTGGCTTACCTCAGGATGAAGCAGGTAGATAGAGTAAGTCAACAATTATTTATTAAGTACTTACTCTACACCAGAAACTGTTTTAAATACTTTTAATACAAAAAAAGAAAGACAAACCCAATATAGTTCCTCAAGGACTATATATTCCCATGACAGAGACAACATATGAAAAACTAAGGATTTACAAGAGGCATACAAATTAAATGCACTCACCTGAATTTTGTTATTGTTATTCAAACATTTCAGTTGTGCCCAACACTTCGCCATTTGGAGTTTTCTTGGCAAAAATAGACAAAAATTTCCTTCTCCAGCTCATTTTGCCAATAAGGAACTGAGGAAGTCAGGGTTAAGTGACTTTCCTAGGATCATACAACTGGCAAGTTTCTAAAACAATTTGAACTCAGGATGATGAGTCTTCCTGATTCCAGGCCTGCACTCTATTCACTGATATCCCAATAATCTGAATAGGGAAGGCATTAGGAGTTGGGGATATCAAGAAAGACCTCCTAAAAAGGCGAGCTTTAAACTGAATCTTAAAAGAAATTAAAAGGCTGGAGGTGAAGGGACATATTATTCCAGTCATGGAGGAAAAGCATGATAAGTCCTGAAATGGGGGATGAAATGCCATGTTCAAGTCACATGAGTAGGCCTTGGCAGCTTGGAAAGAAATAAAGTATAAACGTGGAAAGGTAGGGGAGACCAAGTTGTAGGAACTTTAAGGAGAAGATTGTGTATTTGATACTGCATATTATGGGGAGGTACACTGAGCTGCCAGTTGGTAAGTAGCTTTACAACATGTCTTCATATGTCCTCTGTTCTCTGTTCAAACTCCATTGGATTGGTCACATTGTTTGAATGCCAAATATAGGTTTGCCAAAATGATTGTTTTTATGAAGAACTCATATAGGGAGTCACAAGGTGACTCCCAAGGTGGTGAGAAAAAATGATGCAAGGTCACTCTCAAGGTCTCTCTTAAGAACTTTATAATTGATTGCATGACATGGCAGACAGGTACAGGACTATCCACCATGGTGTGCCATCATCAGAGAACATACTGTGCTCTATAAACAAAGCTGGATTGATTTAGCTCAGAGTTTGTAGCAGTTCTTTTTGTGGTAGCAAATAATTGAAAAAAAGTGGATCTTATCAATTGGGGAATGGCTGAACAAGTTGTGGTACATGAGTAATGGAATACCATTGTTCTTTAAAAAATGATGAACAAGCTGATTATAGAAAAGATTGGGAAGACTTACATGAAACTGATTCTGTGTGAACCAAACAGAACCAAGAATACATTGTACACAAGAATGTGTGATGATTTTTCCCTCCTAATATGATTCACAAAGCAATATGTATCAAAAATAAAATACTACAATTTAAAAAATTCAGTTAGCTCAGAAGAAACAAGGTACATAAAATTAGAGAAACCACCCCAAATGCTCATGAAGACTATTTGTACCTAACCTGGAGCTTGTGTTGGTTGGATCAGCCACAGTCAGACACACTGTAACTCAACTCGAACAGTGAACACTTTTTTGGTCCTCTGAGAACAAAAGACAACAATCAACCAACCATTTGAAAATATTGTAAGGGGAGTTAAATTTCATTCCGAGTTGCAACCTGAAGTTCTCTGAACAGAAATTTGCCTGATTCCACCAGATGCTAGTCCCTTCCTTTTTCTGTCTCAAAAAATGTCTTTCTTTTCCTTTGGATGAGCAGCCCTGAAAAGGGCTCAGTGAGTCCTCACACTGGAGGGGTTATGCTCCCTGAGTACCCTGTACATCTTTTCAAGGGTGACTACCTGCTACCCCATTCTCACCCCATGGCTCAAAAAACCCCCACAAAAACCAACAAAATGTAACATATGATGGATCTACACCCTAGTGAAAACCACCTTGGCAGGTGGGATAAACCAGGCTGAGGGTAACCTACAGGCCTCAAATCCATAGGATTTGTCAGAAGGATGTGTACCCTGAGCATGTAAAGACTTCCTCTGACAAATTGGGCAGAAGAAAACAATTTTTGGCAGCAGCCACAAAGCCAGCTGAAGCAGATTGTGAAGAGTTTAGAACTTGTTCAGCCGTCAAAGGTACCAAGGTCATTCACTGTATCCCAGGGCAGTCATCCTCATTTTTGTCTTATCAATGGACCTTGATGACTCTGGGAGAAAGAATGAGGCTGATGACTGCGCAGTTATGCCTTATTTAAATCCAATCAATGGGCAAACAAGACATTACCTGTAATATTGCTGGTCCTCTTTGAAAATGAAGAACAGACAACATTAGTGCTTTCAAAAGGACTTCCTTGCAGGATATTGGTAGATCTTCCCACTACTCCACCATAGGAGTTGGCAAGAAATGTCAACTCTCCCCTGAGTTTTTGCTAGAGTAGACTGCTAAGATCTCAGTGTTCTTTGCTTCACTTGTCTCTATTCCTTATTTTTACAAAGAAAACATTGTTTTTATTAGTATAGCTCATTGCTGAGCTTCATCTTCTCCTTTTCATCAAATGCCTAGATATGCAACTGGATAGTCTTAGCAGAAAAAGGAATTCTCATTCCCCTCCACTTACTTTGCCGGGTTGCTGAGTTCCACTAAGAGGAAGGCACTTGGTGGATTAAATGACTGTAGTCATTTTTTTTTTTTTTTGGCAGACCACATATGTTTGAGCTTTCCTATTCTTAGCTAGGCCTAAGGTTTTCTGATATTCAGCCTGCTCTAAAGCCCTCATACATAGTCACTGGATCATGATTTTTTTAAAAAACACATTACTGCTAAAAATTTATCTAGCACTTTATATTTGTAAAGAGCTGAAATATAATTTTTATTAGCAAAACTCTCCCAGCCTTCTGAGTTTTCATGTTCATTTTCAGTATCTACCTAATTCCTTGCTGTGATTAGTGGCCACCCCCAGCATTCTTGTTGAAGTACTAATTATGTCCAGGTTAATCTGACAACTGTATTTTATTGGGAGGAGGCCTTCAAGGTCTAGATAATGAGCCATTCCCTGTTTGATTGTTGGCAAACAAGGGACACCTTTATCACAAGCACAGATTCCTTCCCTTATTTTATATATTTTTTTCAATTACATGTAAACTTTTTTAAATATCTAGTTTTTTAAATTTTGAGTTCCAAATTCCCTCACTTCTTTTCCACTCCTTAAGAAAACAAGCAATTTGATGAAGATTATACATATGGGTACTTAAAAAAAAAAACTTTTTAGTAGCCTTTGAAAGGGACATAAAGGCAGTAATCTGAATATCCCTTAAGCAAGGGAATTTTCCACATAAGGCCTTGAATAGTGAGTTTTTGCTGGTCAGTGTAATAATAATAATAATAATAATAATAATAATAATAATAGCTGACATTTATATGGGCTGTAGGATTTGCAAAGTGCTTTATGTAGGTTATCTCATTTCCTCTTCACAACAACTCTATGAGGTAGATGCTATCATGAGTCCCATTTTATAGGTGAAGAAACAGTGGTGCAGAGAGGTTGTAACTTGCAAAGGGTCATACAATTAGCAAGGATTTGGGACAGAATTTGAACCTTCCATGTGCTAACTTCAGATCTGATGCTCTAGCCATCACACTATGCTGTGTGTATAGATGAATAGTATAATTACAGATCTTCTCATCAAGTCTGAGGCAACTTTTATTTTAGTAAAGAAGAGAGTAAAGGCTTCCCAGAGTGAAATATTGGAAAAAACATATTTCTCTGTTTTTTTAGTTCATTTGATTAAGGCTGATTGCTAATGAAGGGATCCGTATGGGTTAAATCAACAAAATGACAAATCAGAGTTACCCAGAGAAAAGATATGTCTGTCAACAGCCAAATTTTGTATACCTGGATAACTGTCATATTATGATATCAGCTTCAAAGGGATTCTGCAAATTCAACACCTGTAAATTCAAGCACTTAATTGTAGCTCATGGATATTCTCGCAAGAGACTTATCCAATGTTGGCAGCTCATACAAAAAGGCAATTGTTAACCTTAGCTCACTTCCTCTAAGGCATGATAGGAACATGATAGGAAGCTTTCAAGCTGGACCTATGAACTCCCCAATCAGTCCTTTAAAAAGCTGCATTTGTCATTTTAAGTAGTGTCCACTTATCTTTCACTCATTCACAGACAACATTAGTGCTTTCAAAAGGACTTCCTTGCAGGATATTGGCAGATCTTCCCACTACTCCACCATAGGAGTCGACAAGAAATGTCAACTCTCCTCTGAGTTTTTGCTAGAGTAGACTGCTAAGATCTCAGTGTTCTTTGCTTCACTTGTCTCTATTCCTTGTTTTTACAAAGAAAACATTGTTTTTATTAGTACAGCTCAATGCTGAGCTTCATCTTCTCCTTTTCATCAAATTTATATAACTTCACTTCTCACTTCCTCACCCACATTTTTTTGTTTTATTTTAAATTTTGAATTGTCACCCTCCCTCCTCAATCTGAACAAGGAATGAAATGGTGGTCTTCTATCTTTCACTCATTTGCACCCCATAGTCTCAATAAAGGCCTTCTGTTTCATCTACATTTTGCATTTGAGAACAATGATATGGAAGAATCAAGAGGAAACAGAGAAAGACATAGAGAAGACAGAAAGACAAAGAGACAGACACAGAGACAAAGAGAGAAAGATACAGACTGATAGAGAGGAGAGAGAAGAAAAAGACTAGCTACAAAAAAATCCTTAAGAAGAAAAAGACAAATTTTGATAATGGTGCAAATATGACTCAAAATTTTGATGTGGTGCAGAAAAAATGTATAAGTAGATTCTTATTAATACACTAACATAGGGGAGGATTCTGGGAATATATGAGAGAAGACTGGTAAATTTCAAGCTCTTCCAATTTCCCCCACAAATTGAACAAATTTGTGTCTCAGGATGAACGTAGACTGGTGAAAAAACAAGAAGACTTGGGGCAGAACAGGTGTCCTCCTGATGCAACCTGAAAAAAAATCAGAAGACCGACCCTGGGCCAGTTAGCCTGTCTGAAGTGCAAACACTTCTAGGATAACTCTGCAGAAACATCAATTGAGGACTCCTTGAGCTGGATGGTTGTGTCTGGAGCCTCAGCATAAACCACAGAGACTTTCACCTCTCTGACTATTTGTCCAGTTGGGGTTTGGGTCCAGTAGCACAGAGTGAACCTCTGCTGATGGGAACAATAGACCCAACTGTGCTGCTGAGATGGGGCTTTGGGTGAATGCAGAAATAGTGGGACAGGGGCACTGCTGGCAGTGGACACTTGCAAGAGGATGGAGCTCTTGTATTGGGGTTCCTGGTCAGAGAGGAGAGGTGAAGGAAAGTTTGAAGCACCATCCTACCATCCTACAATTAGAGATGCCTCCTCTTATTTTAAAAAGATAAATCAGAAAAGAAGAAAGAATCCTACCATTGAAACATTATGGGAACAGGGAAGTTGAGGGTTCATCTTCAGAGGAAGACACTTTAGTTAAAAAAAGAAGAAGAAACAGCTTCTACTCCAAAAAGTAACATGAAATGGTTCAGAGAGAATTTACAGAAGAAATCCAGAAAGAATTCAAAAATCAAATGAGAGGTATTGAGGAAAACTAAAGAAAAAAATATTCAAGGAAAAAAAAAATTGGGGGAAATCTGGTGACCAGAGATGCTAACTGTTAGCCCCTGATATATCGGCAAAGATGCATATCCCTATTCCATGAGAAAGGAGTGTGTGTGTGTGTGTGTGTGTGTGTGTGTGTGTGTGTGTGTGTGTGTGTGTGTGTGCTGGTGGAACATGACATCTAAGGTCACTTCCAGCTTATGAGTTCATTTTCCTTGATAATTCTCTCAAATTCCTTTCCATCTCCTAATACTCACTGAAGCCTAGCTTTCTCCTGAATATACCACTTCTTTTGGTAACTTCCAAAACTGACTTGCTTCTTCGCTCATTTACTCCCTGACACAAGAGGAGGGACATTCTTCTTATTCCCCACTGACACTTTCCTCCTCCTCCCCAGCCATTATCATTTAGCAAACACTTCTCTTCCTTTAAAGTCTATTCTAGCCCATCCAGATTTTTATTACTCCTGTCTATGGATGGCTACATCAGTTTCCTCTTCCACAATATGTTAAGTAACTGGCTTTCTGTCTTCTCTACCTGACTCATAATGCCAAAATTTTTCACTTCTCAAGTCTTTGTTCTCTATTCTAACTTAATCACACATAGCAGTGGCCATAATATAGACCCCCTTCTTTCCAGTGTCCTCCCCATTCAGATCAACTGAATTTGTCCCAGGACTAGAATTCTTAATCATTACTCTAATGACTTGTGCCACATGGATTGTAAGTAGCCAATTAATCAAACCTAAATTTTCTTATTTTAAGACCAGTATTCTTTCCTCTATAGAATTTATTATATTCAATAAAAACCTTTTATGACAGTATCAAGAGATAATCTTTGTTTTTATAAAGTGGAACTTTGTTGTCTGGACTCCTCTTGGAAATAGAATTGGCAACTTAAAAACTTTCTTCTATATAGAAAATTTTATTTGAAAATATTTCTTGTGATAAAATTTAACTTGTAAGTTAGATGCATCAGGTGAACAGGAATAGCAAGTCGTAAGGGTGGGAGGGAAGAGAAATTGATTTTAAATCCTAATCTGTAAGGGTTAAACAACTAGGCTTAGATCAAGGTTCACAAAGTCAATATATATATATATGGGACTTGAACCCAGAACTTGGCTCTGAGGCTGGCTTTCCTCCAACTGTGATACAAAGCCTACAAGGTAATATTCTGTAAAAATAAAAGATAGCGAAGTATCAGACTGTATCTAGACACATTTAAGATTGGATTAGCTCTTTATGCAGAGATACAATATGTGCCTCATGGGTTTGGACTAATTTGATTTATGGTTGCCCTCTAAACTACCTGGTTTATTGTCCCCAAGTATTAACAATCTCTCTAACTCTGTTAAATTATACCTGACCCTGAGCACTGTTTGTAAGCACTGACAAGCTTTATGGACATTCCTTGTAAACACTCATTCTTAGGTGGGAAAGGAGATTTAATATAGTTCCCCTGCTTAGAGATTTGTGATCTCAACTCTTGTCTAGTGCATCTAAATTCAATGTTTTTAGTAAAAATGTTGCTCTGTATTCCTACACATAGGGAATGTATATACCCAGTAGACCTTGGCTGGGAGACATGTTTTTTTTTTTTTTTTTTTTAAGATTCATTAAACCACTAGGAGTAGATAAACATTTCTTGAAATAAAAATAAGGCCTATTACCAGGCTTTGGCCTATTACCAGGTCTTGGCCTATTACCAAGCCTTAAGTTCTTTCTAGTCCAAAGTAGCTTAAATAGATCAGGGAGTGAATCCTCTTCCTGCTGAAATAAGCTTCCATATATTCTTGCTTATTATCTTTAATTTTTAATAAATTCTATATTGTTTGCTTTTTAAAGTTTTTTATTTAGTTTTAAAGACAAATAGATTTTACTATTTTTAGCAGATAATTTCCCCCAAATTGATACACCTATTCCTTGATTCTTCCTTATGAAGATTAAAAAATGGTTAAACATAATCAACACAATCAGCATGTATGGCAGTGTAAATGACATGCTATCTCTATAGTTCCTACCTCTCTACTAATAGATGTGTTTTATCATATTCTCTAAAACCAACATCAATTATTATTGAAAGTGATATTAGTCTTCCCTTGTTTCTAACAATTCTTCATATTCATCATTTTATATCAGGTTTGTACTGTTTTATTTAAATGTTGCTCCTGAGGGATAGAGCCAAGATGTCCAAGAAAAGGCAGGGATTCACCTGCACTTTTCCCAAAATCCCTTCAAAGATCTTTAAATAATGTTCTTAGATAAATACTAAAGGAATAAAACTCACAAAAGAACAGGGTAAAACAATGTTCCAGCACAAGACAATTTAAAATTTTGGCAAAAATGATCTGCTGCACCAGGGTGAGAGTAAAGCTCAATCCAGTGTAGACTGTACCAGTTCAGACTATGCCCCAGCAAACCAGGAACAGCCTTGAGAGCTACTGAAAAACCAGTGTGGCTTCCACAGCTCTCAAGCCACAAACAGAAAGGGGGTTGAACAAGTGTTCAGAAGGAGATTAAAGGTCTCTTTGCTGGCACTGTCTGTTGTTTTGCACATAGTGAGTGAGAAATAGCACTAGCACACCAGAATTTCCATTCATAGTGGAATGGGGACTCTACTCACAGTTCCAGGACAGAAGAGTGCTTTTGATCATTCACAGACCAGAACACAGGCCAGGAGAATTAAATCTTTAGATCATACCTTTTGGAAGAACTGAAAACTTACATGTCCCTAGAAATATCTTTGAAAACAGTTTCATAAAACTCCTGAAACTTGGAACATTACTCCCTTCACTTGGGAAGGAAAGAGTCCATCATATATATGATACATATTATCAGATAGATAGATAGACAGACAGACAGACAGACAGACAGACAGACAGATAGATAGATAGATAGATAGATAGATTGATAGATAGATACATAGATTATTATGGTGACAAGAAAGACCAAAATATAGACTCAGAAGGAGACAGCAAAGTCAAAACTACATCCAAAACCACCAAGAAAAAATATGAATTGGTCTTAGGTAATGGAAGAGCTTAAAAAGATTTTTTTTAATTAAGTAAGAGAGGCAGAGAAAAACTTGGAAACAGAAATGAGAGGAATGCAAAAAGTCATGAAAAAAAGAGTGAACATTGAGGTCTATCTGCCAAGACAAACCCACGAAATGTATGAACACAATTACCAAACTCTTCTCACACAAATAAAGTCAGATCTAAATAATTGGATAAAATATGTTGTTCATGGCTGGGCTGAGCTAATATAATAAAAATGACAATTCTGCCTAAATTGTCTACTTGTCCAGTGTCATACCAATCAAACTACCAAAACATATGTAATAAAATAATATGTCAGAAACTTGGCATAGACCTACATCTCACATCCCATACCAAAATAAGGTCAAAATGGATACATGATTTGAGCATAAAGGATGACACCATAAACCAATTGGGACAAAAGGGCTAATTTATCTATCAGATCTTGATGAAGAAAGGATGAATTTATCACCAAAGAACTAGAGAACGTTATGAAAAGCAAAATAGACAGCTTTGATTACATTAAATTAAAAAGGTTTTGCACAAACAAAACCAAGAGAAACAAGATTAATAGGGTAGTGGCAAAGCTAGAAAAAAAACCTTTACAACCAGTATTTCTGATAAAAGTCTTATTTTTAAAATATATAAAGAACTATGTCAAATTTATAAGAATACAAGCCATTTCCCAATTGATAAATGGTCAAAGGATATGAATGGTCAAAGACAATTTTCAGATAATAAAATGAAAAATGTTCCAAATCACTATTGATTAGAGAAATGCAAATTAAAACAACTCTGCAGTACCACCTCACACCTCTCAGATTGGCTAAGATGACAGAAAAAGATGATGATAAATGCTGGAGGAGATGTGGGAAAATTGGATCACTAATGCATTGGTGGTGAAGTTGTGAACTGATACAATCATTCTGGGGAGCAATCTGGAACTATGCCTAAAGGCCTATAAAACTGTGCATGCATATCTTTGACCCAGCAGTGCCATTACTGGGACAATATCCCAAAGAAATCATGAAGGAGAGAAAAGGACCCATATATGTAAAGATGTTTGTAGGCAGTTCTTTTTGTTGTAGCAAAGAATTGGAAAAATAGATGTGTATCAATTGAGGAATGGCTGAATAAATTGTGGTATATAAGGTAATGGAATATTATTGTTCTATAAAAATGATGAACAAGCTGATTATAGAAATTCCTGGAAAGATTTTCACAAAGGGATGCTCAGTGAAACAAACATAAATAGGAATACCTTGTACACAGTAACAACAAGAATGTATAATGATTAACTATGAAAGACTTGGCTCTTCTCAATAGTTCAGTGGTCTAAAGCAATCCCAATAGACTTTGAATAGAAAATACCATCTGCAAACAAAAAAAGAAGTAAGGAAAATGAATGTAAATCAACACATTCTATGTTCACTTCTTTTTTTCTGATTTTTTAAATTTCTCCCATGTTTTTCCCCATTTCTGTGATTTTTCTCTCCATACATGATTCATAAAGCAATGTGTATTAAAAACAAAGAAAAAAAGAAAAAGAAGAAAAAGTCATCACTTTGGTAAAACACACACACACACACACACACACACAGAAGAAAACATCTTACAAATAGAATAGACTAAATGGTAAAAGAGGTACAAAAGTCCAATGAGGCAAAAAAAAAAAGATTTGAAAAAACCAGAAATGGCTAAATAACTAAAGATATGAAAATATTCATTGAAGAGAAAAACTTCTTAAAACAGAATTGACTCAATAGACAAAGAAGCACAAAAATTCACAGAAGAAAAGAACTCCTTACAAAATAAAAGTGACCAAATAAAAAAGGATTTTCAAAACCTCACTGAAGAAATTAATTCCTTAAGAATTAGAATTGAGCAAATGGAAAGTAATGACTTTATGAGACATCATGAAACAATAAAACAAGACAAAATAATGAAAAAAAAGAGAAGGCAATTTGAAATATCTCACTGGAAAAAAACAGCTAGCCTGGAAAATAGATCTAGAAGAGATAATTTAAAATCATTATTAAAAAAGTCTAGAGACTATCTTTCTATAAATTCTCAAGTAAAACTACTTTGATATTCTAGAACAAGAGGACAAAATAGAAATGAAAAGAATCCACTAATCATCTCCTGAAAAAAGATACTCAAATTAAAACTCCCAGGAATATTATACCTAAATTCCAGAGCTCTTAGGTAAAGAAGAAAATAAGGTAAATATTTTTTTTTAATTGTAAAAAAAATAACACAAGCTTCTACATTAAAGGATCAAAGTGCTTGGAATATGATATGTCTAAGGGGAAAATGGAGATTCAATGAAATAGAGGACATTCAAACATTTTTGATGAAGAGATCAGAGATAAATAAAAAAATATGGCTTTCGTATACAAGACTCTAGAGAAGCTAAAAACCCTAAACAGGAAAGGGAAATCATAAGTTACTTAGTTTGGGTAGACCACTTACATTTCTACCAGAGAGGATGAGACCTGTAAAGTTCATAAGAAGTTTCTCATTATCAGGGCAGTTAGAAGAAATATATACATTCAGAGGACACAGATATGAGTTGAATATGATGTAAAATTAGAGACTGAGAAAGAATAATGCATTAGGAGAAGGGGAAAGGAAAAGGTAGAATAAAGATAATTTATCTCACATAAATGAGGCAAGAAAGAACTTTTACAATAGAGAGGAAGATGGAAGAGGTATTGGGGAACACTAGAATCTTACTCTTGGTGGAATTGGCTCAAAGAGGGAATAACATACACATTCAATTGCGGGTAGAAATCTGCCTTACCCAACAGAAAAGTAGGAGGAGAATGGGACAAGAGAAGAGAGGCTATTCATAAAAGGTAGGGTAAATTGAGGGATGCAGTAGTCAGAAACAAAATACTTGAGGAGGGATAGGGTGACAGGAGAAAGAGAATAGAATAAATGGGGAAATATTATGGAGGGAATTGTAGTTATCAATCATTACTCTGAAAAAAATGTTGAAGCAAATTTCTTTTTTAGGTTAAACATTGTTTAAAAAATATGTAAATCCAATATAGGCATACGTATTTATACAATTATCTTGCTGTTCAAGAAGAATCCGATCAAAAAGGAAAAAAAATGAGAAAGAAAATAAAATTCAGGAAAACAATAGCAAAAGAAGTGAAAATGTTCTCTCTCTGGCTGTAGATAGCTCTCAACATCACAAGATTATTGGAACTGGCCTGAATAGTCTCATTGTTGAGAAGAGCCACATTTATCAGAATTGATCATCATATAATATTGCCATTGCCATGTAAAATGAAATTCTAGTTCTGCTCATTTCACTCAGCATCGATTCATGTAACTTTTTCCAGGCCTCTCTAAAATCATTCTACTGATCATTTAATTAATTCCATAACATTCATATATCATAACTTGTTCAGCCATTCTCCAACTGATGGACATCCACTCAGTTTCCAGTTTCTTGCCACTACAATGAGGGCTGCCACAAAAAATTTTTGCACATATGGGTCCCTTTCCCTCTTTTAAGGTTTCTTTGGGATGTGAGTTTCTCTTATAAAATAGGCTTCATTTCTCAAATATTTAGAGAAATGAGTCAAATTTATAAAAAAAAATAAAGCCATTCCCCATTTGACAAATAATTTAAAATATGAGTAGTAATTTTTTTCAGAAGTAATCAAAGCTATTTGTAGCCATATGAAAAAATGTTCTAAACCACTATTGATTGGAAAAAGGCAAATTAAAATAATTCTGAGTTCTTAATTCTTATCTATTAGATTGGCTATTATGACAGAAAAGGAAAATAAATATTGGAGGGGATGTGGGAAAATTGAGACACTAATGCATATTTAGTTAAATTGTGAACTGATTCAACCATTACATAGAGAATTTGGAATTATGTCCAAATATTTATAGCAGCTCTTTACTAATGATTAAAAAAGTGGAAAGTGAGGGAGTGCCCATAAGTTGGGGAATAGCTAAAAAATGTGTGCTATGTAACTGTGATGGAATACTTGTATGCTATAATAAATGATGTTTTAGATACTCTCAGAAAATCCTGAAAAGACATAACATGAACTGATGCAAACATGAACCAAGAAAATATTGTACATAGTGACAGTAATAGTATAAGATGATCAACTGTGAATGACTTAACTATTCTCAGCAGTACAATGACCCAATACATCTTTGAAGGAATCATGTTGGAAAATGTTATCCATTCCCAGAGAAAGAACTTATAGAGTCTGAATATGAATCAAAAAATGCTTTAAAAAACAAACAAACCTTTTTCTTGGGTTTGTATTTTGGTCTATGTTTTGTTTTACAACATGACTAATACGGAAACATATTTTGAATGTTGTCACATGTATAACCTATATCAAATTACTTGCCTTCTCAATGAGATGCATAGGGAAGGAATGAGAAAATTTATGATTCATTTTTTTAAATGAATGTTGGAAAACGTTTTTACATGTAATTGGGGAAAAATAAAATAATCAATAATTTTAAAATGCTGCTCATGCATTGAGTCATCATAGTGCCTTGATCTACCAAAGCTCCTTTTGAATATAAGTATATTTCTTCCCTTTGTAAAACTTTAAGTCCATTCATGTTGAAGTTTTGGTGCATATATGTATGTATGTATGTATGTATATGTACACACATACATGTGTGTGCATATATGTGTGTATGTGATGTAAGAAAAGGAACACTGTCTTAAAAGTCAAATCCCCAGCTTCTTAAACTGTGGTTCATAACCCCATATAAGGTCTTATAATTGAATTTGAAGGTCGCAAAATTATGATTGATTATTAATGTTAGGTTTCTATGCCTATTGTATATACCTATATGCCTGGATCATGTAAAAATTTATTGAGAGAAAAAGGGTTGTGAGTAGAAAAAGTTAAGAAGCCCTGTTTCTAATCTACCTCCTTGGCATAGTGGATAAAGCACTAGGTCTAATTCTCAAAGATCCAAGTTAAAATCCAACCTCAAATATGATTAATAATAATAATTCTAGGCAAGTCACTTAAACCTGTTTGCCTCAATTTCCTCATTTGTGAAATGTATATATCTCTGAGGGCTGCTGCAAGAATCAAATAAGATAATATTTACAAAGCATTTTGCAAATCGTAGGGCACTATATAAATTCTAGTTGTCATCATCATCATCATCATCATCATCATCATCATCATCATCAATTCTAACTGCCATCAGCTAACTCTGAGCCTCAGTTTTTTTCCTTCAGAAAATAAAAGGACTGGATTAGATTATCACTAGTTTTTTTCCAGCTCAAAGTTTCTATGAAATTCTAATTCTGTAGTAGTACTAATAGACTTTTGATTTAGCCTTCATTAATTTCTCAGTCTGTGTCCTATCTGCTCTACTGGGTGATGCAAGCATCTCCTTTCCATTTTCCTTCCTGCCATATAGATAACTAAATTTCATAGTCCATGGGCACTCAGTAACCTGGTACTACCTAACCATCATCAATCATTAGTTACTCCATTCTCAATTACAATGCTAAATACACAATTGGAATTTGGTTTTGAATTTTTTTTGGCAATTGGAATTAAATGACCTGCCCAGTTTCATACAGCTAGTATCAGGTCCAATTTAAATTTGGGGTCTCCTTACTCCAGGGCTGCTGCTCTATTCCCTGAGCCACCTGACCACCCCTAGTTGGAATTAAAGAAAAGCTAGTTTAATAATATGCCCAATTCCAACTGAGAATATGAAGCTAATGAAGGGCCGCTAGGTAGCACAGTAGTAAGAGTTTCAGATCCACAGTCAAGAGAATCCATCTTCCTGAGTTCAAATTTGGCCTCAAACACTTATTAGCTGTGATAAGTCGCTTAACCCTATTTGCCTTAGTTTCCTCATCTGCCAAATGAGCTGGAAAATACTGGCAAATACCACAGTATTCAAAAAAAATCCCTAAATAGGGTCATGGAGAGTTGTAAATGACTGAACAAAAATGAAGGGGATGCTGGAGCTGGGTCAGACTTCACAGCAGACATAGCAGAATAATTATTTTGAACAAAATGGCAATTTAATGTTTGTTGAATAAATTTGTATATTCATGTATCCATCAATGAAGGAAAGAATGGAAGGAGCGAAAGAATAATAAGAAGAAAAAGAAGGAAGGGAAGGAAAAAAGATGGGAAGGAGGGAGAAAGTATGAAGGGAAGGGAAGGAGGGATGATGAGAAGGAGATAAAAAATTAAGGAAGGAGGGAAGGAAAGAAACAAACAAATATGGATAGTATTTAATCCTGTACTTTGGTCTGTCAACTCTTGATGACTGCTTCTCATAGCAAATGAAAAGTACTTTAAGACAGTCTCCTGATGTTCCAAATACATCATGAGAAACTAAATTTTGCAGACCTAGAAAAGAGCTAGCATCTGGATAATTCTTGTAAATGACATTACTGTAAGGGGATCTGACACAGGCAAGAAAAAAAAGTAAAGCTAATTTGGAAAATCTTGCTATAAATTCAAGACAGCCGGGTAGGGGACAAATGCACATGGATATGAGTTAGCTTTGAATTAAATTACTTTTGACACTTTGACACAAGCTGTTAATGCTATTCAAAGAAAGATGTTAGTAAACAATTCACAGTGGTGGATAGAATAATAATGCGTTGCTTTAAGGTACATCTTAAATTTGGGGTATGTTTTTGTGTGCAAACAGATACATGAATTTTATTATATTCTTTGAGAAGCTTAAAATTGTGTTTCTGCTGTAGAATTTTGTTTATTAGCTCTTCTCATTATTGAACCATAAATGGCTGACCAAAGTGTGAAAGGATTTGGCTCTGATTTTATTTGAACGTCTAAGAAATGAACATTTGATCTGTAACTAGAGTAGAGCAAACAGGCTTCACTCCTGACCACCATAATTTAGAGGATACTAAAAAGCACTTGAACTCCTTCAGGAGTATAGAAACAATTGACTTTAGTACATAATTAACAAGTATATCTCAATTAAAATAAAAAGCTAGCTTCCTCTAATGGGCTATATCCTATATGATCTCTTCCCTGGCCTAGCTACATCTGATTTTCCCTTCACTATCCTAGAATTTCTTTCCCTCCCATTCCTACAATTATATGCTCAACTGATTTTGTGTTAAGAAGTCAGTATGAGGTTGTGCTAAATGATGCTTTTCTATGGCAGTTTTTGAATCCCTTGTCCCAAATGCCAAAAATTGTTAGTGTTGACTTGAGTGATAGTCATCTCCATCCGGAAGGGATATTCTATGGAAACTATGACCACTGTCATATAAAAAAGAGAAGATGTGCTAGAGATATATGTTCAGGATAATTGTGAGTCTAAGGGAATGAAAAATTAATAAAGACACAGAACAAAGTTTAGAATTGAAGAATAAGTTGATCGGTAGACTCAGTAGAAGGATGACATAAAAGTCAATTCCCTCAAAGCTTTTTAAAAATTTTAAAGAAAATATTAGAAACAGCTATTGTGGGAAGTCTGTTCCACCTCCAGAGGCTTTCTTGTTTCTTACGATAGAAAGGCCGAAGAAGGAACAATGAGAGGAGCTTTTTTTGATTCCCATACAGAGTAATTAAGGCTTGAAGAGAGATAGCAACATCTGTTTGCCTCCAATAATTACTTTCATTTGAGAACAAAATTTTCTTGAAATCTATGCTAAACATTTGGTGATTCCTTCAATGTAAAATCTTTAAAAATAGATCAAAGGAATTAGGGATAGTTGGGCTACAGAAGAGAAGACTAGGGGAGGAGAATGTCTCCAATTCTTTGAAAGGACTGCAGTAAGGGAGAAGGATTAGACTTGTTTTTGATCTTAGAAGGCAAAACCAGTAACAGTGAGTAAAAATTTCAAAGAGAGAAGTTTAGGCTTTAAGTCAGGAAATAAACAAGAGATTTTCTCAAAATTATATCTTTAAAAATACAATGAATAGGTCTTCTAGTAACATCATACTACATGTTGATAATGTTACAGTGGGCATTTCTCTTGGATACAAATTGGACTAATATGGTTGTTTAGGTCCTCTCCTGGCATCATGGCAGGTGTTATGATAAGGAAGGGGCTGGGAATCTAGAAGGACTTTACTTTCAAAGCCATTGCTGCAAAAGTGAGAAAGAGAAGTCACCATTAATTCAGTACTTTTAGAATCATAAAATTTAAAGACAATTTTTATGTTTTAATGATTTTAGATACTTTCCATCCTCAACTTTATAAAAAAGCCTTTCTCTTACTTCTTATCCTTCAACTTTTCTTCCTGGCTCCAGCTTTCACTAAGACCTTACCTATAGCTTTGACTCCTGCAGATGATGTTAGTCACAGATGAGCAGAATCTGATGCACTTAAGTCTGTAGACTGTGAGACTCTCATTATTCTGTCTGATGGAAAGAGGAAGGAAGGGTCTCCCAGGTCTCTGAGTACAATTCCATCAGAGCAAAAAGGAAAATGATGCTATGTGCCGTTAACCACTTAATATCCTATCCTACACCCCCTTGTTGACCTGCTGTGATGAGGGGGGAGAGGATATGTTCAGCATGAAATGCAAGCATGAAGCATGTCCATACTCCACCTGTGGCAGACACATAGGATTGGTGAGTCACCAGATACAGGAAGATTACTGGGGGGTACAAGAAGAAAGGAACATCATAATAAAATGCCTGGTTGAGAGTATTGATTTATGAGGCTCTACTGTACCCAAATACTTTTCTTTTTCTATAAATTCATAGGTTTAGAGCAGGATCCCATAAAGCTCATCTTATCCATCTCTGTCCTTTTAAAGATAGGAAAACTGAGAACCAGAAAGGAGAAAAGACACATTTAAACTCACAGATAGTACATGGCAGAACAAAGTCCAATATTCAGGAGTAAATAAATATTTATAAAATACCTATTGTGTGCCAGGCACTGTACTAAGGGGATAAAAATATAAATACAAATAAAAAGAAAAATTGCTCTCAAGAGGCTTACCATCTAATGGGCACACAAAACAATGGCAAAAATGCTATAAAGGAAATGCGGGAAGGGGAGAAGTAAGAAGATACCTGGTGGAAAATAAAGAGATACTGAGGGAGAGATACATCCTATCCTATCTCTTTAAATGGAGGTTTACCTTCTAATCAGGGCAGAGTATTAAGGTATGAGTAGTAAGGCTGATTGAATTTTGGAAAATGGTGAGTTTTAGAGAATCAAAGTTCTTTCAGTTCCAAAACCAGTATGCTATAAGGCTTGCTACTTCTGGGGGCCTAGACTGTCCCTTGATGTCTTTGAGTCTCAGAACCTTTAACTGTAATAAGATTTTCACTGACTGAGGTTTCACATAAAACATGGGTGTACTAAATACTTGTACCTTCCACCTCATGAAGATGTTGTTTTGTCATCAGGTATCAAGTAGGATACAATGGTAATTATCTCTTCTAGATGTGGCTCCTTTCCATATGGAAATGTGCTTGGTTACCAGGACAGAATAAGGTGACTCATTTTGGCTTTAAAAATTCACGAAGCCTGAGAGACCTAGATTCCATATGTCTGGGATATTTTATGTCCATAGCTAACAAATTTGTTAGCTTGTTTTTGTGCCAGAATTTGTGCCAGAAAGCTAGGACCAATCAGGTACCGGGGTGGCTTTATCTTTTTTAAAATAAAGCTTTGAAAGTTTAGTGTTTTTTTTTTTTCCTTTTTGATAAGGCAATTGAGATTAAGTGACTTGCCCAGTCACACAGCTAGGAAGTATTAAGTGTCTGATCTTGTATTTGAACTGGGGTCCCAAGTTCAAAAGATAAAAAAAAAAGAGACAGAATTTTCTGCTTGGGGCAGCTAGATGACATAGTAGATAGAACACTGACCCTGGAGTCAGGAGGACCTGAGTTCAAATATGGTCTCAGACATTTAACATGCTCTAGCTGTGTGACTCTGGATAAAATCATCTAACCCCAATTGCCTCAAAAAAGATTAAAAAAAAAAGAGAATAAAATAAAGCTCTTATACGTTGTGAGTGGTAGGAAGAAAACTGTGTCAAATTCTTCCCATAAATCGTACTTAAAGATCTACCCAGTAGGCTTTTAACTTTTCTTTAGGTTTTTTAATGTTTTGTGATTACCAAGAAAATCAAATAATCAATGAGCATTTATTAAGTACCTACTGAGTGCCAGTAACTCAATGAATAGAGTACCAAACATGGAATCAGGAAAGCTTAACTTCAAAACTGGCCTCAAACACTTTCTAGTCACGCAACCCTGGACAAATCACTTAACTCTGTTTGCTTCTATGTCTTCATCCATATAATTAGCTGGAGGAAGAGTTGGACTGATTGACTAAAAGGAGCAGTAAACTAGGAATTTTCTGTTATCCTTCCTTCTTGATATCTTATTGGTCATGTGAATTGTTAATTTTTATTAGTATGAAAAAACATGAGCAATGATTCCCTCTTTTATTTTTAATTTGCATTTCATAGCAAACTCTTTCCACTGTGCCACTGGTAGAATGTCAGTTTTCTTTAACTGAATTGTGCATATTATATATGAATATTGATACAGTCTCATTAAGATTATTAACTCCAATTTAAGCTCATTATAGCAAAATTATTGAAACCACAATGTTTCTAAGTTTCTTTTGATGCCATGGATATTTTCTTTATTTTGATTGACTTAAGTCAGAGGTAACAGATTTTGTGCTGTTAGCGGCCTTTTCTCAAGTTTTGAAACAGCTTCCTTGATTTTTTAATAGCTCTAATGAAATCCACATGAGGATAGGACCCTGTAGAGACAACATGGTGTAGTGGGCAGGATATTAGCTTTGGAGTCCCAAGACCCCGAATTCACCTTCTACTTCTGTCACTTATTACCCTTCTGACTTTGGGCAAGCTTTTTATCTCCTCTAGATCTCAGTTTTCTCATTTGTAGAAAAAAGGAGGTTTGGACTAGCTGACCTCGATGACCTTAAGATCTCTCTAACAGTTCTCCTTCAAAAGCAGGTAGTTTTCTGAGGACTTCAAAATACTTAGCTTGCTCTCTGTAAACCTGACACAGGACACAGAATGGACAAAGGAAATTATATCCAACCCTCCCTCCCCACTTTGTCTCCCACTAATTAGGGAGTACAGGAGTGGGAACAGAGGAATGTTTAGAATTTAGAGATCCTTGGTGGTGCTGGAGTATGGTAAAACCTGCATAAAACAGTGTGTGAATCTAATCAGAGAATGCAAAAAAACACTAAGGACCTTGGAGAGGTCCTTCTTTTCTGTGCCCTTTGAAGCTGTGCAACCTTGTATTCTCTATTAAACCTCTTATAAAACCAAGAAATTAGATGTTTTATAGCAGAGATGACCTGTAATAAGGGCAACCTCTGTTTTCCAGCAAGAGTATTAGAATTCCCTCTGTGATAAATGCTGATGTTGATTCTGGGAAGGTTTTTTAATATCTATCTTTTTCTATCACAATCCTAGATCATTCCTCAGACACCTCTAGCATGATAGAACTCTATTTATCCATTTCTTACATATTCATAAAATATCTATTCGAAGGCATATTGCAAAGAATTGTATGGGAATGATGCAACTCTTTGTGAAATGTTCCAAAGAGACATTTTCCTCCCATTTACTCTTAACCAAGAAACAGGGAGAAAGAGAACATAATTTAAAGCTTTTCTACCATCAGAATAGGTTCTATTTTTTACAAAATGAGAAATATGAGTCACAGAACTGAAAGCAAGTTGTCCCTGTTCATTGACCAAGGAAAATAAGTCAGAATAAAAGCCCCAAACTACCAAATGCAAAGCAGTATGCACTACTCTACATATTTCCATTCTTGTATCTCCCTGAAATGTCTTCTCCTTTAGCTTGGTGTTTTTCTTCAGAGCTGTGATTAATAGAATTCATCCCTCCTCCCTTACTACCCTCCTCTTTTTTCTATAGATAGAAATATTTCATGCACAATTACTGCAAATACTTGATGCTATAAATCAGGCATGTGGAGACTTTTTTCTATCAGGGGCCGCTAACCCATTTGGGGGAGGAAAAAAGATCATTCTAACTTCGCCCAGAAGCATGAATAGACTTAAAATCTGAAATGATTCAAATGACTATTGACTTACTATAGGCCTCAAAAACATTTTCTACCTCCTTCTTCCAATATTTTTTTTCTCTTTGAGAGGTTTCAGTTCACTTTTAAAATTAGGAAGCAAGATATTAACCTTTACTCAATGGATAATTTTAAAAATGTTCTTTTATATTTTGGCCCATCAGAGGAGGAGGAAACTGCCTAGAAGATAGGGGAAAGAAATGTTTAAGAGAAAGGAAGGAGAGAGGCATTTAAGGCAAGGAAAGAGAGAAGGAAGATAGAAGAGACACTGAAAATAAAAGGTAGAGTAGGAAATAGAGCTAGAAGAGGCAAGAAAGAGTAAAAGAGACTTGAAATAGAAAGATTCCACCCCATTCACCCCCTTGCTTTTTTCCTTTTATATCTAGAGCTCTCAAATATACCTAGAGGTGCGAAGTACAGTCTTAAATAAACTGTCCAGAAATACAACTTGGTATGTATCTGAATGATTATAATCACAGAATCATTTGTATTTGAACTGACCGCTTTGTCAATAGAAGTGCCATATGTAGCCAGAATTCATACATAACATTCCCAGAGCATTGCTTTTTAGCTTCCTTCCCTATGGGTTACCATACCAGGAAACACATAGACATAATCAGGAAATCTAATAGAGAAAACCAGGCAACGTGATAATATTCTTCTCAAGCTTTGGACATTTAACTGACTCTGAATCATATTCAAGACATGATTGTGGACCAATAGTTCACCAACATTGCCACTTTTTTTTCTTTCTTAACATTCTAGACATGATGCAAATACATGTTTCATATCCTTTGTAAATTCTTTTTCACCTCTAAAAACTCTTTAAGACTCTAATCATCAAGTAATCTCATAGATTCTCTTTTTTCAGTCAATTTTATTATTATTAAGATTTTTTGTTTTTACATTATACTCCTTTCCAAAAATATATCCCTGCTCATTAAACAACCCTTTCTAACAAAGATTTAAAAAAATAAAAAACAGGAAAGCAGCTTATCAAAGTCAGACAATATTGTATACCCATAGTTCCTTAAACTTGAAATGAAAGGAAAGAAGTTCGTTTTCACAATTCTTCTTCAGGGACAAGATTAGTCATTATGAATATATAGTGTTTAGTTCTTTTCATTGTTCTTTATTTAAATTTTTGGTCATTTTATATATTTTTTTCTTGTTCATCTACATTACTCTTTATCAATTGATGTCGCACCATGCTTCTCTGAAGTCTTCAATGTTAGGATTACAAGGTGATAGCTCAGGTTGTCTAAATAATTCTCTAGCTCAGAGTTCACACCTTTAGGAGTTTACACCTTTAGAATTCTGAAAAGCAGTTTACATATTTAAAGAAGTTTACACCTTTAAAGAAGCAAATTCATTGGCTGTAGGAGCTCCCACAAGCGCCTGGGAGTTCTCACTAGCCCAGTCTCTGCTAGGATAAAAGAGGAGGGCAGTCGGGCAAGGAGTCAGTCTAGACTGGAAGAAGAACAAGACTTCCTTATCTACTAGGTGATCCTTGGCAAGTCACTTACTATCTGTTTGCCTCAGTTTCTTCAGCTCTAAAATGGGGTTGATAATAGCACCTCTATCTCACAGGATATTGTGAGGATCAAATGAAATATTTCTAAATTATTTAGCACAATGCCGGACACATACAAGGTATAGTAAAAAATGCTTATTCCTCCCTTTTCACAATTTCTTTCCCACTCCTATGCACATGCTATTGAATGGAACTGAAGAAAATAATCCAATCAATAAGAAGGAGGCCTTCTAGAGAATGGCAAGAGGACACAGGAATGAATTGATATAGGACAAAAGAAAAGGGAAACCTTATTTCAGGCCTGGGAATAAAGTACCATTGACCAATGCTCCCATGGCAGTTGGGATGGGCATAGTCATATGATCTGAATAGATTTGATACTTAGAGATTCCATTCATCCTGTGGAAGAAAAAGGAAAATAAGGATTACTGCAGGCAACTAACATCCAGAAGAGTGAGAGGGTATGAACCTAGAGAGGAAATGTTAAGTCATATGGGAAAAATGGCCTTGAAGAAGTCAAGAGTTAATAATGAACATCATAACAGAAAAAAATAGGCTATAGGAAAATTCTGACTATGGGTTAATACCCTTTCTGTCACCTGGAGGAATTGATATTTCTAAGAGTGAGGCACAACATAAAAATGATTTAGAAGTGAGGAGTTCAAATAGGCACCTGAGAAACTTTAATTCCATGAGGAGTAAAGAGAATAATGAAAGACTAAATAAGTATAAAGTCAGTGAATCAAAGAATGAATATATGGAAATGAAAGAAATGTTATATAAATAATGAAGTAAATAAAAGAAAGAAATCCTTTATAAAAATGAAATCTAAGAAACTAATGGATAAAATAATTTGAAGGAGAAAAAAGGAGTGGAGATTTCATTTGCCTACTTATTTGGGAGGAAAAGATAAGAAAAATTGAATAATTAGATAAAAACAAGAAATAATAAGAAATTGAGCTAATCATATTTTCAAAAATAGGGAAAAGAGAAACAAATGGGAGGGGAAATTGAGGATGAGAGCAAGAGAGCCAGAGTAAAATCACTTTAAAATAAATTAAACATAAATAACTGAAGGAATATAGCACTCCTATTACAGAGGCAGAGAAAAAATTCTAATTTTAGAAAAAATGTATTAAAGACAAATAGAAGGAAACTTAAACCTAACTCTCACAACTTTGAATGCAAATAGATTAAGCAACTCAATAAATTAAATGTAGTCATATATTAGAAAAGAAAATAATATTTCACAATCTTTTGCTTGCAAGAAATCCATTTTAAAAACACATACATAGAATAAAGACAAGGAACTGGGGGGAAAAAACTCACCTTATTTTATAGGTGATAAATCCCAAAAAGCAGGAGTTACAATCAGGTTATCAGATAAAGTAAAACCACATTCAAAACACAAAAGGAATAGAAAAGAAAACTCCATTTTGGTTAAAGGAACTTACATACAGCAAGCCAATACTCACATAAATCTTGTGATTCAAATACCTTCTGATGTAGATTCACAAAGGAATAGTTAAACATAGACAACAATCAAATAATGTCACACAATTTCAATATCCATCTCTAAATTTTAGATATATCTAACAATTTTTTTTCTTTTTTAAGACAGGGAAATATAGAGCTAAACAAACTATTGAAGAAAGTAAAATTAAAAATTTGTGTTGCCTTCTCAATATAAGTGCTAAATAATATATGCATTTTAGCACCATATGAAATTATTAAAAATAATTGACAACTTATTAGTACCCGGAGATCTTAGAAACAAATGGGGGGAAAATAGAAACAGTAGACATCTTCTACAAATCATAATGCAAGAAAAGTTGTTATCGGTTCAGGACAATGCTCAATTGTGCTAAAAAAAAATCTACAAAATACAGAAATAGAGAGATCTTTTTTTCATCTCATAATTTTAATTTATCTAAAACCGAAAACAATCACCATGTACAAATATTACTTTTTTTTTCCAATAAATATATGAGGAAAGCAAATATTCCTACTTTCCTCACTATCATTTTATTTACTTTTAGAAATGTTAATAATAACACTAAGTAAGAAATAGAATAAAAGTATAAAGAATTACAAAGATAACATAAAAATATCCTGATTTCTTGATAACATGATCATTTAATCTGGAAAACCTGAGAGAACCATTAAAGATATTTAGATAAAAGCTTTAGCAAAATTTCAGTCTACCAAATAAACTTTCAAAAAAAGATCCAAATGTTGACTTAATAATCAAATTCAAGTAAAAGGTTGGTCAAAAAATAAGTCAAAGAAAAAGTGATCATTATGTGAAAGAAAACTATTACAGAAAAATGGCATACTAAAATTTCAGTGATGAAACTAACATACTTCTTGGAGGGAAATCATATCCCAATAAACATACATTAATGAAATAGAAAAGGAGTAGATTAACAAAGTAATTTTGGAACATTAAAAAATGGAAAACCATCAAATAAATAAAGCAAAAATAAGGCCCACAGAGGTGATATTTAAAAACTAGAGAAGAAATAAATTGGAAACAAAACATACACACACACACTCACACACACACACACACACACACACACACACACACACAAAAACTTTATAGAAATCATAAAACTAAAAGCTGGTTATTTAAAAAAAACTGATAAAATTGATAAACCTTTTGTCAATTTGATTTAAAATAGGGCAGAAAATAGAATAACATTTTAGAAAAGGAACAAGATAAAATCACAAAATTAAGATAAATAAAAAGAATTATCAGAATATACTTTTAATATATCCTAACAAAACAGAACACAAAATAAACATATATTTTTAATTTTAAAAAATTATTTATTTGACATTTTCCTGTTACATTTAAAAACTTTTACATTTATTTTTAAAACTCTTCAATTCCAGGTTTACTTCCTTATCCCCACCTCCAACCCCCCCCCCCCCATTATAAACCACAGGTGAATCTATGTAAGACATTTCCATAGAAGTCATGTTGTGAAAGAAAATATAGATCTTGGGACAGCTAGGTGGTGCAGTGGATAGAGCACCAGCCTTGAATTCAGGAAGACCGAAGTTCAAATGTGGTCTCAGACACTTAACACTTCCTACCTGTGTGACCCTGGGTAAGTCGCTTAACCTCAAATGCCTCAGCAAAAAAAAAAAAAAAAAAAAATTATATATATATATATAGGTCTCCTGACCTAATTTAAAAAAACAAACCTCAAGAAAAATAGAATAAAAAGAAGAGAGAGTGCTTCAATCTGTATTCAGACAAAATCAGTTTCTTCACTGGGTATGGATACAATTTTTCATCTTATATCCTTCAGAGCAGTCATGGATCATTGTGCAGCTGAGAAAAGCAAAGTCGTTTACAACTTATCCCATAATATTGCTATTACTTTGTATATAGTACATTTCACTTTATTTGATTTCATGGAGGAAGGTTTTTTTTTTTTTTTTCTGAGAACATCCTGCTCATCATTTCCCACAGACTAATAATATTCCATCACAATCACATACTATAATTTATTCAGTCATTGCCTAATTGATGGGTAACCCCTCAATTTCCAATTTTTTTTCACTGAGAAGAGAGCTGCTGTCAATATTTTTTGTATATATAGAACCTTGTTCTTTAAAAAAAAAAAAAAAAAACTTATTTTAGTATTAATGCCTAATAGTTGTATTGTAAGGCAAAGGATTTGCATGAATTTATAGTCCTTTAGACATAGTTCATATCTTTTGATTGGGGCCTGACTCATTTTTTTAAAATAAATTTTACTCAGTTCCCTCCATGTTTAATAAATAAAGCCTTTCAAAGAAACTTGCTTCAAAAATTATTTTTATAATTACTATTGCTAACTATATCTCCCTCCATTTATTCCATTCTCTTTCTTCTTTCACCCTGTCCCTCCTTAAAAGTATTTTGCTATTTCTATGCCCTATTCCCCTCCTAATTTCCTGCAGGGTAAGATATATTTCTACATCCTTATTGAATATCTGTTATTTCCTCTTTCAGCCAATTCTGATAAGAGTAAGATTTGCTCATTCACCCTCTCCTCACTCTCTTCCTCTCCATTGTAAATGCTTTTTTTTTTTGCCTCTTTGTAATTTATATTATAATTTATATTATCCCACTTCTCCCTTTCCCTTTTTTCCAGTACACTCTCTTTTCTCACTCCTTAATTTCATTTAAAATACATTATCCCTTCAATTTTGATGGGCAGATGATTCTTGGTTGTAATCCTATCTCTAAAACTCTCTGGAATATTATATTCCAAACCTTCTGGTCCTTTAATGTAGAAGGTGCTAAATCTCATATTATCCTGACTGTGGATCTTGAAATGAAGTGAATATACTTGCATTGTTTCTTTCTGGATGCTTGTGATACTTTCTCCTTGACCTGAGAGTTTTGGAATTTGGCTATAATATTCCTGGGAGTATTGGGGGTCTCTTTAAAAACATGATCAGTAGATTCTTTCAATTTCTATTTTACCCTGTGGTTCTACAATATCAGGACAGTTTTCCTTTCTTGAAAGATGATGTATGGGCTCTTTCCTTGATCATGACTTTCAGGTAGACCAATAATTTTAAAATTAATTAATTTAATTATTTCACATTTTTCTATTTTTTTCATTTTTGGTTTTGCTTTATTGTACCTCAATTTCTCATAAAGTCATTAACTTCCATTTGCTCAATTCTAATTTTTAAGAAATTATTTTTCTCAGTGTGCTTTTGTATCTCCTTTTCCATTTGCTCGATTTTGCTTTTTAAGGCATTGTTCTCCGTATTAGGCTTTTGTATTTTCTTTTACACCACTTCTCCTCTATCTCTCTTACTTGATTTTCAAAATCCTCTTTGAGCTATTCCCTAGCCTGAATCTAATTCTTATTTTTTCCTGTAGGCTTTGTATGTAGGAACTTTGGCTTTGTTATATTCTTCTGTTTGATTTTCTTTTACACCATAGTAACTTTCTATTGTCAGAAACTTAATATATCACTAATCCTAATCTATTACTCAGTTTTTAACTCCTTGTATGTCTTTGTTTCCAAACTGGAGGATGACTGCCCCAGATTTAAGAATTTTTTGCAGGGTTTTCAAAAAAGGATCTCAGCACAAGCACTCTTTTCTACTTTGGAATTGTTAGGAATATCCCCATCCCACTGTAGCTGTAAGATCAAATTTGCTAAAGTAACAAAGATCTTCCTCATTGCTAATAAAGAGACCACTTATGAGCTGAGACCACTGGAAGCTGCCACCACCACCACTGACCGCATCTACTCTTGGTTTGCTGGTTTCCCAAGACCCTCTCACTCTACTGATCAACCTTTTGTGTCAATCTTGCAAGTCATCTTTGGTGGCTTTGGATTGAGAAGTCTAGAGACTGCCAGTGCTGTTGCTATTTCAGAGGTTCTGCTCTGCTGGCACTAAGATTGGGACTATGCTGGCATGACCTACACTGGGATTACACTTGACTCCCATCCTATTGCCACAGACTTTTTCTACTGACCTTCTTTGGTGTCTCTGGACTGAGAGGTCTGGAAGCTACTAGTACTACTGCTGATTCAGAGATCCCTAGATAAGTTCCTGCTTTACTGGCTTTAAGCCTGGACTGGAACCAAGGCTGTGCTGGTGCAGCCTGCATTTGCACTGCATACTGGACTTCCACCTTGGTGTCACAGATCTCTTCTGTTGAGCCCCTAAGTTATCTTTGGCTGGAAAAATGTTCTGCTCTATTTGGGGGGGGGGGTTCCAGAGCTCCAAAATCTGTTTAGAGTCATTATTTAAGGAATTTGGAGAAGTTTGATGGAGAGATTGGGCAAGTTCTTGTTTTTACTCCACCATCTTGACTCTGACCCTGAGAAATACTTTATGAAATACAAACTATCTAAACACACAGGAGACCAAAAGAGACTTAAAAAAAAAAACTCATTTCAGGAAAAAAAATACAACTAACTGTAAATGAACTATCAAGGGTGAGGGGGATCTCTTGGTCCTAAGGGATTCATAGGAGAATTTCATCAAACTTTTAAAGAACAAATATTACCAATACTGTACAAATTATTCTCAAAAATTGAAAAAGAAACCATCCTATTAGATTCCCTTTGTGAGACAAATATGCTGATCATACCTAAACCAAGGCAGGATAAAACAGAAAAAAGAACCACAGACTAATATCATTAATGGATGAAAAAAAATTAAAATATGAAATAAAATCCAATCAAATAGTTTTTTGGAGATTCTTCCAAGTAATCATTCACTTGGGCCAAGTTAAAGTTATAACAGGAATGCAAGAAAGGTTCAACATAAGGTGTAACGAGCTGTCGTCTCTAGAAGCTGCCGGATCGCTCTCTGGGAAGAGATCTGCAATTGTAGCGAGCTGTCGTCTCTAGAAGCTGCCGGATCGCTCTCTGGGAAGAGATCTGCTGTGTCTACTCAAATCTTTAAGACAGATTCTTCTTCCTGTAGTGAACCGTTGTCTCCAGGCAGTTGCTGTTAACTCTTGTCCTTAGAAGTGACTTCCCTTCCTGCAGATAGCCCCGTCAAGCCTGATGCAATGCAGAGTCTTTTTCTTGAATCTCCTCCAGCTCTTATCCTTCTCCAGGCCGATCTGCTCTCTGCGCCCAGTGCTGTCTCTTTTATCCTCCCAGAGAATGGGCGTGGGATAATGCAAGGGCTTCTGGGAAGAACCACCCCAGCCAATGAGCTTGCCCCCTCTATCAAGTCAACCTGAGTTCTCACCTTGTAATTGTCCAGAAAACCTGAATTCTCACCTTGTCACTATCCAGACAACCTCAGTTCTCACTTAGTAATCCTAACAATAAGGAAAATAATATAATAAATCATATTAAAAATAAAAATATCCCAAGCCACATAGTTATCTCATAAGTACAGATAAAGCCTTTGACAAAGAGCAATGCTCATTTATGCTTAAAAAGCACATCAAAATATAGATGCAAACCCTAGATATAAAGTTTTTTTAATATCATAAAATGTGTATATAAAACCAAAAACAATCATGATAAGTAATGTCATCAATTTATGCCTACTTTCCTTACTATAATTTATTTATTTTTAGAAATGCTAGTAATGCACTAAGAGAAAAAATAAAAAATAAAAAAATTTGCAAAAAGGAGATTAAATTATCATTGTTTTTGATAATAGTATCATTTATTTGGAAAACCTGAGAGAAATAGAAAAGATACTGAGATAAAAACTTCTACCAAATAAAGCCTCAAGCATCAACAGAATTTATATATAATATTAAAATACAAGAATCAATAATAAAAAATGAAATCCCTTTCCTAATAATTGGTTTGTAGAAACTAATCTAAGCATATAAAATATTCACACACAGAACATATATATCTACATATAATATCTCTTTGTAATTAAATATATGTCATAATATACTCAATCTAAAAAATGTTTAACACAATATAAATATGATAGTTGAATTACATATTTAATAAGAGGTCCTTAAATAAAAAACAAATTAAATAACTATGTTCACTAAGATATGCCAATTTTTTTAATATTACAGTACTTCCAAAGTTAATTTATAATTTCAATGCTATGCCAACAAAATTATCAATGGGTTTCTTTAAAAAATTTGATAAAATAATAACAAAATTCATTTAGAAAAACTAAATGTCTAGAATATCAAGGAAAATTATGAAAAGAGATAGGAATAAAGGAGAAAGATAATTTACAAACCTCAAACTATTTTATGAAGTATCAATCAATAAAACCATCTGGTACTGGCTAAAAATTAAAGAACCAGACCAATGTAACATACTAAACAAGAGAGAATCAGAAACAATGAAAATTAATAATCTAGTTTTAAGTAAAGTAGAAAACAAAAGTGATTTGTTAGAAATTAGATTTAGATTAACATCTTACCCCATATTTTACAATACATCCTGAGTGAATATGGCATTAATACTAAATTGTAAAAAAGAAATAGAAGAGAAAATCATATATCTCCCACTAATATGGTTAAGAAATTCATTTTTAAGTAAACAAAAAATAGAAGCTATTGCAAAAGATAAAAAATAATTTTGATCACATGAAAATGAAAAGCTTATATACACACATGACTTTTGCATATGTATTAATTCATCTATTCAACTGGGAAAATAAATCATTTTTCTCAACTTTTTATTATAGCTTTTTATTGAAAAAACATATGCATGGGTAATTTTTCAACATTCACCCTTGCAAAAACTTCTGTTCCAATTTTTCCCCTCCTTCCCTCCACTCCCTCCTGTAGATGGCAGGTAGTCCCATACATGTTAAATGTGTTAAAGTATATGTTAAATACAATATGTGTATACATATTTATACAGTTGTCTTATTAGACAAGAAAAATTGGATTTAGAAAGAAGGTAAAAATAACCTGGGAAGAAAAACAAAAGTGCAAGCAAACAATAATGCTATGTTGTGATACACACTCATTTCCTAGTGTTTTTTCACTGGGTGTAGCTGGTTCTATTCCTTACTGATCAATTGGGACTGATTTGGAGCTTCTCATTGTTGAAGAGAGCCACTTCCATCTGAATTGATCTTCATATAGTATTGTTGTTGAAGTGTATAATGATCTCCTACTTCTGCTCATTTCACTTAGCATCAATTCATATAAATCTCTCCAAGCCTCTCTGTATTCATCCTGCTGGCCATTTCTTACAGAACAATAATATTCTATAATATTCATATGCCACAATTTAGCCAGAATTCTCCAATTGATAGGCATCCATTCCATTTCCAGTTTCTAGCCACTACAAAAAGGGCTGCAACAATTATTTTGGCACATATGAGTCCCTTTCCCTTCTTTAAGATCTCTTTGGGATATAAGCCCAGTAGTAACACTACTGGATCAAAGGGTGTGCACATTTTGATAACTTTTTGAGCATAGTTCCAAATTGCTCTCCCAAATGGTTGGATTCTTTCATAACTCCACCAAAAATGCATCGGTGTCCCAGTTTCCCCACATCCCCTCCAACATTTGTCATTTTCTTTTTCTGTCATCTTAGCCAATCTGACAGGTGTGCAGTGGTATCTCAGAACTGTCTTAATTTGCATTTCTCTGATTAATAATGATTTGGAACACCTTTTCATATGACTAGAAATCATTTCAATTTCTTTATCTGAAAATTGTCTGTTCATATCCTTTGATCATTTATCAATTGGAGAATGGCTTGATTTCTTATAAATTTGAGACCATTCTCTATGTATTTTGGAAATAGGCCTTTATCAGAACCTTTAACTATAAAGATGTTTTCCTAGTTTATTATTTCCCTTCTAATATTGTCTTCATTAGTTTTGTTTGTACAAAAGCTTTTTAACTTGATATAATCAAAATTTTCTATTTTGTGATCAATAATAATCTCTAGTTCTTATTTGGTCACAGCTTCCTTCCTCCTCCACAAGTCTGAGAGGTAAACTTTCTATGTTCTTCTAATTTATTTATAATCTCATTCTTTATGTCTAAATCATGAAGCCATTTTGATCTTATCTTGGTGTACAGTGTTAAGTGTGGATCCATGCCTAGTTTCTGCTATACGAATTTCCAATTTTCCCAGCAGTTTTTGTCAAATAGTGTATTTCTATCCCCAAATGTGGGGTCTTTGGGTTTGTCAAACATTAGATTGCTGTAGTTATTGACAATTTTGTCCTGTGAACCTAACCTATTGCACTGATCAACCAGTCTATTTCTTAGCCAATACCAAATGGTTTTGGTGACCCTTGCTTTATAATATAGTTTTGGATCAGATACCTCTAGGCCACCTTCATTTGACTTTTTTTTCAACTAGTTCCCTTGAAATTCTTGACCTTTTGTTCTTCCAGATGAATTTTGTTATTTTTTCTAGGTCATTAAAATAGCTTTTTTGTTCTGATTGGTATAGCACTAAATAAATAGATTAGTTTAGGGTGTATTGTCATCTTTACTATATTCACTTCACATATCCAAGATCACTTAATATTTTTCCAATTGTTTAGATCTGACTTTATTTATGTGGAAAGTTTTTTGTAGTTTTGCTCATATAGTTCCTGACTTTCCCTTGGCAGATAGATTCCCAAATATTTTATACTATCAACAGTTATTTTAAATGAAATTTCTCTTTGTATCTCGCTGTTGAATTTTGTTAGTGATGTATAAAAATGCTAATTACTTATGTGGATTTACTTTGTATCCTGGAACCTTGGTAAACTTGTGGATTATTTCTAATAGCTTTTTAGTACAATCTTTGGGGTTCTGTAAGTAAACCATCATATCATCTGCAAAGAGTAATTGGGTTTCCTCATTATCTATTGTAATTCCTTTCATCTCTTTTTCTTCTTTTATTGCCAAAGCTAGCATTTCTAACACAATATTGAATAGTTATGGTGATAGTGGACAACTTTGTTTCACTTCTGATCTTATTGGGAACGGTTCCATTTTATCATCATTACATATGATGCTTACTGATGGTTTTAGATAGATGCTGCTGACTATTTTAAAGAAAAGTCCATTTATTCCTATACTCTCTAGTGTTTTAATAGGAATGGGTGTTGGATTTTATCAAATGCTTTTTCTGCATCTATTGAGATGATCATATGTTTTTTTGTTAATTTGGTTATTGATATAGTCAATTATGTTAATAGTTTTCCTAATATTGAACCAGTCTTGCATTCCTGGTATAAATCCTACTTGGTCATGATTTTCTGTAATCTATTTGCTAATATTTTATTTAAGATTTTTGCATCACTGTTCATTAGGGAGACTGGTCTATATTTTCTTTTGTCTGTTTTCTTCCTACCTGGTTTAGGTATCAGTACCATGTCTGTGTCATAAAAGGAATTTGGTAGGACTCCTTCATTCCCTGTTTTGTCAAATAGTTTATGTAACATTTGAATTAATTGTTCTTTAAATGTTTGGTAGGATTCATACATAGATACATCTGGTCCTGGGGATTTTTTTAGGGAGCTGATTAATAGCTTGTTCTATTTCTTTTTCTAAAATGGGACTATTTAACCAATTTACTTCTTCCTATGTTAATCTGGGCAACCTATATTTTTGAAGGTATTCATCCATTTCATTTAAGTTACCAAGTTTATTGGCATAAAGTTGGGCAAAGTAACTCCTAATTATTGTTCTAATTTCCTCTTCATTAGTGGCAAGTTCTTCCTTTTCATTTTTAAGACTAACAATTTGATTTTCCTCTTTCTTTTTCTAATCAAATGTACTAAGGGTTTATCTATTTTGTTAGTTTTTTTCATAGAACAAACTCTTAGTTTTATTTATTAATTCAATATATATATATTTTACTTTCAGTTTTAGTAATCTCTCCTTTTATTTTTAGAATTTTAAGTTTAGCTTTTGATTGGGAAGTTTTAATTTGCTCTTTTTTAGTTGCAAGCCTAATTCATTGATTTTTCTCTCTTTCTATTTATGCAAGTAAGCCTCTAGAGATATTAAATTTCCCCTTATTACCACTTTGGCTGCATCCCAAACATTTTGGTATGTCGTCTCATTATTGTCATTCTCTTGCATGAAATTATTAATTGTGTCTATGATTTGCTGTTTCACCCATTCATTCTTTAGGATGAGATTATTTAATTTTCAATTATTTTTTAGTGTATTTCCCCTGACGTTTTATTGAATGTAATTTTTATTGCATCGTGACCTGAAAAGGATGCATTTACTATTTCTATCTTTCTGCATTTGAATTTGAGCTTTTTATGTCCTAATATATGGTCAATTTTTGTATAGGTTCCATGGACTGCAGAAAAGAAAGTGTATTCCTTTGTATCTCCATGTAGTTTTCTCCAAAGATCTATCATACCTAATTTTTCTAGTGTTCTTTTTACCTCTTTAATTTCTTTCTTATTTATTTTGTGGTTTGATTTATCTAGTTCTAAGAGTGCATGGTTGAGATCTCCAACGATTATAATTTTGCTGTCTATTTCTTCTTGCAGCTCTTATCTTCTCCTTTAGGAATTTAGATGCTATACCACTTGGTGCATATATTTTTAGTATTGATATATTGCTTCATTATCTATGCTGCCCTTTAGCAAGATATAGTGCCCTTCCTTATCTCTTTCAATTAGATCAGTTTTTGCTTTTGCTTCATCTTAGATCAGGATGTCTACCCCTGCTTTTTTGACTTCACCTGAAACATAGTAGATTCTACTCCAACTTTTACCTTTATTCTGTATGTATTGCCCTGCTTCAAATGTGTTTCCTGTAAACAACATATTGTAGGATTCTGGCTTTTAATCCAGTCTGCTATTCCCCTCCATTTTATGGAGGAGTTTATTCATATTTATGGTTAAGATTACTAATTCTGTGTTTCCTGCCATCTTGTTAATCCCAGGTTATGCTTTTCTCTTTCTTTTTCCTCTTACCTCCCTCCCCAGTTTTAAACTTATGAGCACCACTTGCTTCACACAACTCTCCCTCTTTAAGATCCCCCCTTTGCAGTCACCTTTTCTTAAACTTTTCTCTTTCAATTTCTGTATTCCCTTCTACTTATCCTATCCCTTCTCTTTTAGCTTTTTCCCTCCCACTTTGTAAAGTTCTGATCATCTCTCAGTTGTAATCCTTCTCTGGGAGGAGGTTTCCTTTCTCTATAATCTTTTCCTCTGTGAGCAGGTTTCTTGGTTTTCTTCTCCAGCCAGTCTCTTCTTCTTCATGAATCCTGGCTCTGAATCTCCTCCAGCTCTTGTCCTTCCCCAATCCAGATGAGGTGAGAGAAGTTTCTCTGTAAACCAAATATGTCTAATATTTTCTCTTTGAGCCAATTCTGATGAGAGTAAGATTTACACTCTGCTCATCGCCTTCCTTTCTTTCCCTCAGATATAATAGATTTCCTTTGCCTCTTTGTGAGATGTAGTTTCTCTCTTTTTACCTCCCCTTTTCCTTTTTTTTTTTTTCTGGTACAATTTCCTTCCCAACTTTAATTCCTTTTTTATAATATAACAGTAAACCAAATTATACAAGTACTCTTTATGTATACCCATAACAGAAATATAGTTCTCAAGAGTTCTTTTTACCTTTTTATGCTTCTCTAGAGTCCTCTATTTCGAGGTCAAACTTTTTATTTAGCTCTGTTTTTTTTCATCAGAAATATATGGAATTCACCTATTTCATGGAATGTCCATCTTCTTCCCTGGAAGAAAATGCTCAGTTTAGCAGGGTAGTTTATTCTTGGCTACATACCAAGTTTCTTTGCCTTTTGGAATATCAGATTCCAGGCCCTCCAATCCTTTACTGTGGAATCTGCTAGATTCCAAGTGATCCTTATTGTGGCTCCTCAGTATTTGAATTTTTTTCCTGGCTGCTTGTAGTATTTTTTCCTTGGTCTGATAGTTCTGGAATTTAGCCACAATATTTCTTTGAGTTTTAATTTTGATATCTCTTTCTTTAGGTGATTGATGAATTCTTCCAATGTCTATTTTACCTTTTGTTTTTATGACATCTGGGCAGTTCTCTTTGATGATTTCCTCAGGGCTCTTTTTTTCATTATGTATTTCAGAGAGTTCAATAATCCTTCGATTGTCTCTCCTAGATCTATTTTCCAAGTCAGTTGTTTTCCCCATTAGGTATTTTACATTTTTTTTTCTATTTTTTTTTTTTTTTTTTTTTTTTTTTTTTGCTTGATTAATTCTTGTTGCCTTATTGAGTCATTTGTTTCCATTTGTTCAATTCTGAATTTTAGTGTGTTCTTTTCATTTACTTTGTTAAACTTCTTTATGTATTTGTCTAATTGAATTTTCTTTTTGTGTTTCACAAATTCTGTTTTTCTAGGAGTTCTTTTCTTTTTCCAGTTTATCAAATCTATCTTTTAATGAGTTATATACTTTTTCCATTTCACTGTCTATTTTATTTTGCCTTTTCCAGACTCTCTTGCAAGGTTTTTATTTCCTTTCCCCATTTTTCCTCTAGCTTTCTTTTAAGATTTTTTTCTAAGTTCTTCTAGGAGAGGCTTGTGTGATGGGTACCAGGTTATTCCACCTTTTGAAGCTTCATCTGGAGACAGTCTGCCTTTATTCTACTCAGGGTTTGAAATCTGTTCTTCTCTTTCACTATAAAAGCTTTCAACTGTTAGAGTCCTCTTTACTTTTTTACTCATTTTTTAGTTAAATTAAGGTCTGCCTTTAGGGCCAGAAAGATTTTCCAAACAAAGGCAGCTGAGCTGGGTCAGTGCTGATTCACTCTTGGTGCTGGCTCTGCCCTGTGGAGTTCTTAGCAATGCCTGGGGCTCTGTACTGTCTGCCCTGGTGTTTGTGGTTGAAGTCTGCTCAGGCACCTTGAGACTGCACTGCTCCCAGTTTCTGAGCTGTCTGTGCTGGTGTTTGTGGTCAGCTGCCTGGGACTTGCTGTCTTTCTCCTGCTTCTGATTGAAACAGACCTTTTCTAGTCCACTTTCTCCCACAAACTCTCTGCCTTGCAGAAGTCACACTGCCACAATGAGACTACTCTGCCCTGGAGCCCTGCTCTGTTTGCTCATTTGTGGTCAGCTGTTTGTGCTTCCCCCTTCTGACCAAAACAGATCTTTTCTGGTCTGTTTCCTCCCACAAATTCTCTGCCTCGGGACTCTGAGCTGTCTGCAGGCTGGAGCTTGTACTGGTTGCCCTGGCTGCCTCCCTCCTGTTTCCAATTGAAACAGACCTTTTTTGACGATCTTTGAAATTATCTTCTACTGGTAATTTGTTGCACTTCCAATATTTGTGAGTTCTGGCCATTCAGAGTTAATTCAGAGGCTAGATTTTGTAATTAATGTGAGGGTTGTAAAGAAGATCAAAGAGAAATGTGTGTAGTCTCCACCATCTTGGCTCTGCCCCCTGTCATCTTTCAATAAAGAAATCTTTTACTACCCTAATAACTATTTGTTGTCCAAAAAATAGGAATGATTAAAATATTTTATATGTGTGTATGATTTATATGTGTATATTATGTATATGTATATGTGTGTATATATAATCACCATAAGTCATTGACTAATAGGTTAGTAGTCAAAGGATATAAACAGTTTTGAAAGGAAGAATCATCAATTATTACTACAAAAAGTAAGACTATCTATATTTTGGTGTATATGTACCATTCAATCATAGATTTGGCTGATAGAAACCTTAGAAGCCATCAAGTTAAACTGCCTAATTTTACAAATGAAAAAACTGAAGTACAACAAAGCTAAGTGGTTTGTCCCTAGCTACATAGCTAGTAAATTGTGTGAAATAGTATCTGAACTCAAGTCTTCCTGATTCCAACTTTAGTATTCTATCGACTACACCATTCAGTTGTCGTGGTGGACCTTTCTTTTTACTTTTGATTTCCATATATGCTATGTTCATATTAGAGAAATCTCTAGTTTAGTCACTTGTTTTTATAATTACAAATTCCCTTACAGAATGATTAAATCAATTCACAGCTTTAGTAATCATGTATTCATCTCTTTTCTTCTCACATCATCTTCAAAACTATTTTTTTTCTTTTGTTACATGTCCCAATTTGCTTCTAAGGTGAAACCTCAAAATTGTTTTGATCTACATTTCTTTTATTTATGAGTCAGAGTAATCTTTATATGACTGTAATTTTTTTGAGAACTTTTTATTTATAACCTTTCACAGGTATTTATTGGATAATGTCTCTGTTTCATATATAATATATACTTCTGCTATGTTTTTATTTCATATGGATCTTACATATAAGAACTTTACCATAGATATATAATTTATTTTTAACCAACTGTATTTTCCTTAACATCCTATATACGTTAATTTTGTTTACACATATTTTTATTCTTTTTTATGTGTTTGAAAATGAAGACGATATCCTTAGTACTATATTTCCAGGATTTGAGTGAGATCACATATTTAAAAGCTTTGCATATTTTAAGTGCCATATAAATACTAGTCATTTAAGAAAATATATCAAATGTTTGGGCTTTTGTTTCTGGAAAACTTTTCTGTCATTAAAAATAAAAGTAAAGTTTTTCCAAAACAGACCAGCATTTTTCTCCCTACTATTTAATTCTAGTCTCAACTCATTGTCCATTTGCATCATATGTCCAAGATGTACTTAATGATGGGTAAACAATATGGATTATCAGTCTGTTTATCATGCACAAAATACATTCTTCATCTACTTTTATTTTTTTCTCCTGTGTATAAAAGGTTGAAATTTTTGGAATAATTATGAAATTCTTTTAGGAGGATTTGCAAAGTTTTATCCAAAATTTTACCTAATTAGTACAATGTCTTCAATAAACAATAAATAAATAAAGGACCACTTGAAAGAAATACCTGTTCTATTTTGGATGTCACTGGACATTCTCCATGATATCAGTCAACTTTTTTGCGACCACAAATCTCCTTCTGTTATGTGTTGACTAATATTGATAATCAAAGTATTGTCCAAAAAAAGTTATCTGTGATGTTACATTTCAGGGAATATTGTGTATGATTTTTATATATGCATATGAAACATTAGAGGGAGAGTATTTTAAGATAATTTACTCTTGAATCAAATTTATTTTTATATTAAATCAATACAATAAGCAGAGTAGGATTTGTTCTCTACATATTTTGTCTAATTATATGATTTTAAAGTGTAGAGCTATTCATTATAAGATCAATTCCTTCCATTCCTTACTCAGCTTTAAGTATACTCTTTCTTATAACTTAAGAATCAGTCTCTTAAAGTTTTCAAAATTGTGTCTCCTCCAACATAGAACATCATAGAAGGTCTCATCCAACTGCCTTTTGCATTTTTAGTGGCATTGTTGCTACTTTAGGTAACATGTATATTCTTAAGATGTAGTACCCACAGTAAAACACAATACTCCATATATAGTCTGACCAGAGCAAAGATATTACTTCTCTAGATCTCAAACCTATATCTCTCCACTTAGAACCTAATGTTACGTTAGTTTTAATTGCCATATCACAAGGTTTACTCATACTGATTTTGTAATCCGTTAAATCCTTAGCTAATTTTTTGGACAAACTGCTACCTAAAACTTTTCTATTTTGCATGTGTGACAATTTTTTTAAAAGCTGACTTTCTCTCTTTAATGTATTTTGTAATTGATAGGGCCTACCTAATTTGTTGTATTGTCAAGATCAAATGAGACAATTTATTTAAAAGTACATTGTAAGTATAAAATATGATATAAACAAATTATTATTTTTGTTATTATCATCATTGATATTTAAAAAGCTTCATCTCTAATTTTTTTTCATTTGAAGTCCCTTGCAAGGTACTCCTCAATTTTATTCACTTAAGCATCCCTATAGTATCTCACTGTGACATGGAGATTTGATTACCTTCTTGAAGGCTGCTGCGGTAGAGGAAAATTATCTCTGGCAGGTTCACAGAAACATGAAAAGCTTCAAACAAAGCCCCAGTGACAGACTTCACTTTTACCATCTAAAGACCAGACTTGGTAAGTGGAGAGAGAGGCTCATTAGCAGAAGGTTAGACACCAGGTAATGAATTTATTTGGTCACAACAAAACCATGAGACTGACAAGTAAGGAATGGAAGGGTCTTGATCTCCTCAGCAGTGGAGACACCTAGAGTTATGAAATCACCAGTCTTTTGAATTATTAAAATATTTATACCTGAACAGTTATACATTGTGGATTTTCCTGTTGCTCTTCTGAAAGATACCTTTCCTTCTTTGCCCTCTACCCTTTACAGGAATCTCTTTGACTTTACCAATTAGTCTAATAATGTTTGTGTATCTTAGAGCATCCAAATGTATTTAATACTTGGTATATATCTCTCTTTGGTTTCTAATAAGGTGTCCAATGATTCAAGATAGCTTAACATAACCTATAAACTTTTAAATTTACTTTTCAATATGTTCCTTAGGAATGTCTTTATTTTATCATAATTTCTTTTTTTCTAACCATTACATTTCTTGGGTTTTCCTTCTCTGCATTGGAGTGTTGAATATTGTTATCTACATTATGTCATGGCTTACACACAGATTAAAGGACCCTTTTTCACATAATGGTAGCCCCAGGTACCAAGTCTCTAAAGTATTATTACAAAAAGTTTAATGTCATGCTTCACTTTTTAAAGGAATACATTTATTTATCAGCCACACAAAATGAATAGGGCTTCTATTACAGTTTTGGAAAATAATTATACCAGGCAACAAACACCCTTTTCTCAGAGACCTGTCTAGTGTCAGTTACTTGCATTCATGCCCTTGAAATAATTTATCATATCACTGAATCTAAGAGAAACTCAGCGAATTTGGCTTCTGGCATGGTCTTCCACAAGCCCCTGCCTCCTCATAAGTTTTTCTGCAACTCCAGAAGGGAACACTTACCCTTGACCTTCATCAGTGTGACCTTTTGTCTGATACTTTTCTTTGCTTACCCTGAAGTTCACTGCAGCTGCCATGTTACATTATTAATACTATAGGAATAAACAATAGTGTGGCAGGGGCATCAAGCATTCTACATTAGAAATTTTTCTTTGTGATATATGGAATTAAGTTAGGGCCCATAGTTTTTGTCCTCCCAATATAAATTTATGTAAATTAATGGTTTTATTATGGAGGGAAAAACAAATTTCATTCAGCCATTCAGCAATCATTTATTAAGTGCCTCATGTGCCAAAACACCTTGCTAAGTGTTGAATATACAAAAGAGGCAAAAGACAGTTCCTGGCTTAAGAAAGTCATACTGCAAAGTGGAAATCAACAAACAAATATATTTAAACAATATATAAGATATAATTAAAGGAGAAAAGATGCTGGAATTAAGTACAGTTAATTAAGGCTTCCTCTAGCAAAATAGGATTTTAGTTGGAACTTGAAGAAAGTCAGGAGGCAGAGATAAAATAGGAATACATACCAAAAGATTAGCTGGGTATGGAGAGTGTGAGCTATACATAGTAAGAAGGTGAGGATGACACTTAGGCCTTAAGCCCAAGGGACTAAGAAGATGTTTGTACCTGCAACAAATATGGGAGATAGCCAGAGAGAAACCCTGCAGCCAAGAAGGAGTGTCAAAGAATACATGGAAGGGAGTAAAGTAGACTAGAAAGGAAGGAACTAGATTATAAAGGACTATGAGTAAACAGAGAATTTTGTATTTGATTCAAGGGCCAAAAAAAGGGGCTACTGGAGTCCATTAAATAGGAAAGTGACATGATCAGACTTACTTTAATGGCTGAATGGAGGATGGATTCAAGTGGAGAGAGATCTGAAACAGACCCACCAGTAGGCCTTTGTAGTAGTCCAAATGTAGATGATGTGAGCCTGTATCAGGGTGGTGGGAGTATCAGAGTAGAGTAGAGGGTCTATTCAAAAGATGTTTCAAAGGAGAGATTGACAGCTTTTGGCAACATATTAGTTATAGAGGATGAGAGATAGTTAAAGAGTTGAGGTTGAGAGCTTGGTTGTGAGCTTGAGAGAACAGGAGGATGAGTGGTAGTAATATAGAAGTTTAGAATAGGGGGAATGTTTAAGTAGGAAAATGAGACATCTTATGGGGAATGTGGAGTCCCTGGCAACTGGGATGATGTCTCTGTCCCTCCTCCTGCATATATTTCTATTGATATTTAATTAGTATGTGTTGCAAACTCACTGTCACAACAAGGCATAATTTCATAAGAGCATTTTAGAATCAGCTCTGGGCATATTTATAAAGTAGATGCAGTTATTTTTCACTGATCCTTTCTATCCTCTCTCCCCTGAAGCCTTCTCAACACCTTCCTATGGTTCTCTAGTTACCCAGATTCTTCCAGACCTAAACCTCCCACTCTTCCCCAGACATCAACTCTGGCTCATTTTCTCCCCATCTTTCCTCTATTGAAGCTTGTCTGTATTCTGTCCCATTCCCTCAGGCTTTACATTATAGGTCTGTGAAGAATGAATCTGAGTTCACATTTCAAGGTGTGCTAATGAACTAATTTGTTACAGCCTCCCAGATAGCATTTGTATGGAGGATATTAGTTCAGTGACTCTTATTTGGGGGATGGGATGGAAGAAAAGAGAAAGGGAAAAGTAATTACAACTGAGGTACTTCAGACAGTGATAAGCCAGTGGAGGAAATG
This sequence comes from Sminthopsis crassicaudata, assembly GCF_048593235.1. NCBI lineage: Eukaryota > Metazoa > Chordata > Mammalia > Dasyuromorphia > Dasyuridae > Sminthopsis > Sminthopsis crassicaudata. Next base: position 480,074,293 of record NC_133618.1, on the reverse strand, counting down.
TTTTAGGGTTCATTGTTGTTCAATTGTTTCACTTATGGCTGCTTCTTCCTGACCCCATTGGGTTTAGGGGGTTGTTTTGTTTTGCAAAGATACGAGAATGGTAATTAGCAATTTCCTTCATCAATTCATTTTACAGATAAAGAAACTGAGGCAAACAGTTAAGTGACTTGCCCAGATTCACACAATTGAGAAGTGTCTAAAGTCAGATTTGAACTGAGCAAGATGAATCTTGTTGACTCTAGTCCCAATGCTCTAACTGATGAGGTCTTCAATATTGAGTGTGGTTAGCAGAGAAAAACTGAAGAAATGATAAAAAAAAAATAATCCCTGAGGACATCAAGGAGATCCTCTGTGGACCTCAGGTCAGAAATCTAAGTTATGTCAAACCCCTGAGATCCACCTTCGGTAGAGGTCTTGGGCATCCTCACCTTGCCAGGCCCTCTTAGAAATCCCAGTCATGATCCTGAGGTTAAATTTTCTCAATAAAATCTATTTATGGGCCATGGCTTCACTGCTACCCTCCTTTAGGTCAGTCTTCCACAGCACTCTGCCTTGTGATGTCTTTCTCCTTGCCCCTCCCCCATGGCAGGTGAACTCTCCTGATCCCACTAAGATTTGTGGTGTCTCTCCTGATACTTCTCCTCTTATCACTAGCTAACTCTTTTAAGGTGCTAAGTTCCTTTCAGGATTTAATCTGCCAGCTAAGGGCATACCCCAACCTCATGGGGTATTTCCTTTCTTCTGGTAAATAGCAAATGCTGTTAGGGAACTTAGCCTTCCATCATTAATTATTAAAAATCCTTTCTATATTTTCCCACTCAATCTCATATTTACCATTCAGGTGTCTGTTGCATCCCTTAATTTTGTCTATAAACTATTCTCCTAAAAAGTCTACCTTTTGCCAAAGAGAAGGGCCATTGTGAATTCCTCACCTGAATGAACCCCGACTTTTGGTGCTTATGATCATCTGGTGTCTACATCACCCAAATAACTACTGTGTCCTATTATTCTTTTAGAGTAGTTGCCACATATATGTGGTCATTTATTTTGCTGATATGCTTCTTCTCATTTCTCTTTCAGTACACTCTCTCTAAGGAAATAGTTTCTGGTAAGCCAAATATTCAGAGACAGAATTAAGGAAAAATTGGGTGGGGTGAGAATAGGTTGGGAGGTATATTGTCTGCAGAGAGGATAGCAAAGGGAATTAAATACTATATCCCCCTGCCCTTCCTGCCACACACATTACCACGCTATCCCTGTTGCTCAAAAGAGAAGACTGCTCATTCTGATCACTGCCTATCTGACTTTGAGAGAATCTTTTTACTTTCCTTTGCTAGAGTTTTCTCATCACCAAAACAAAGCATTTATTTATTATTTTGTATTTTCTGCCTTAGATAAAGCATATGGGCATATGAGGGGAGAAACAAACTATGGACTTACAAGCAGATCTCATAGTTTTATTCTCCCTTCAAATGAAATCTAACTAGCCAATTGCAGTTGACAAAGGATAAATTATGGATGGTTTTGAATGAAAAATAAATGGGGGGAAGGAAATATAATGCTGGGAGGGAAGTACAAAGTTAAATGGTTGATGATTATATGGTTTTATATGAGTATTGTTTTAAATATATGATCAACAGAACTCAATGACTTAGTTGTGAACAGAATATTTTAGGGACAAATACAGATAATTTGATTTGTCCTCTGTTTAAAGAAAGAGTCCTTTTTTCTTTTCTTGTTTTTAAACTAGTAATCTATTCCCCATAGTCTTGTCATATTAGCAATATCTTATCCACCTATAAATCTTTTCAGTGATGTTAATCCCTCAAGAAAGAATAGAAATAGGAATAGATCTGTGTCGATTAATTAGGATAGGGAACTCCAGGATGAAAAAACTCTTATCAATGGATGTCAGCTCTTCTGCAAATATAGAGAGAGTTACCAGAACACTCAGAAATCAAATTAGCTACCCAGAATCACATGGTTAATTTGAAACAGAGGTAGGAATTAAACTTACTTCTTCCTGGACACAAGGCCAGCACTCTATTCATATTTCACCTGCCACTCTAGGAACATAACAAAATAAAATGAACAATTGTTCTGATTCCATAATAGAATCTCCAGGCTTCCATCTTGTTCTCAGTTCTAGGATTCTATAGATTAGGGCATTTTCTTTTCAATTTACTTGCGTGACTCTAACATGGTCATTAACTCAAGTTCAGACATTTGAGCATCCAATGCTTTCTTTTTGCTAGGAAGCTGAGGATTTTGACTTCAATTTAAATTTACTGAATGTTCCAATCTGCTCCTCCCCCTCCACCAATTTGCTTAAGATAATTCCTTGCTCCCACCTTGCTTTTCTCTCTGCCTCTCAAAGAACACACTCATCTCAGAGTATTCTGAGGCAGACTCAATGTGGAATTAAGCAATGGATGTGATTGTTGTGTCTGTACTGTGGGGAAGATTCCATTAGTAGTGTATGAATATCAGATGGTTATCAAGGTCAGGTATAAACTGTCAGGACGGCAGCTGTAATAAATGCAGAGGATCAGAAAATTGCTTCATAAAAAAAAAGTATATGGCCTTGTTCCAAAATCAAATCTAAACCACAGAAGCAAATTAGAAGAGGGTATTTGAAGAACACTTGAAATAGGTCACAGCAATAGAACATAAAATGACACATATCCTGAATTTATCACGTTAACAGCTTTGCCAGTCGTCCTAATTTCACATTTTGCCCACTTGTCAATAAGGTATTTATTTCCTCTTATTTCTTTAAGGGCCCTGCACTAAACTTTAATATCCACGCAAATCTACATAGGAGGATTTATGAAAGTGTCTTCTTGAAAAATTTATGGAACATGAAGGAAAATGGGATGAGTCAAATTTGAACTTGTAATCAGTGGTTACACATCTGTGAAGTTAATGAAATGTTTAACAGTCCAAAGGTTTCCCTTTGTTGTTTTGATTATAAAAACTGTTGGTTCTTTACTTACTCTAATGGGACCATTTGCAAATCACAAGGAGTCTGCCTTTGGTAAATCAGGTGACCTGGAGGGGAATGATGTTCTCTTCAAATTTCAATGCATGCTTTGGTAGATGAGGTCAACCCAGGTATGGGATCAGAAAGTGTTGAGACCAATTCACCATGAATTTCCAATTTAACACAGGACCCCCACAGTCCATAATTTTTGAGTAGGTTTTAAGTAAACAAGTCTGCTGTCCTGTAATTTATGGCACTTTTCCATCAGCAAATCCTCTTTGAGTATTCAATAACCTACATCACTGGATTTGCCTACCATGCATGAATGTGATTTATCATGTTTCTTATTCTGCACTGTGTGCAGAGGGTGTTTTCAAGACCTAGCGAAGATTTATAAGACAAATAATGGCCAGACCTTGGGTCAGTCTGAAGGTTGACCTTCAACCCTGCAAGCCAATGAGCCCAGAATGATGCCTTCCCCATGAAGGAGAATTCATGATGTTTATTTTTGTGATTTCTCAGTAGTCCTTGCCATTTGCTCAGACCTCTGAGTCATAGACAGTTATGAAGGAAGACCACAGAGATACAGCAAATGAAACCCAGTAACAGGGTCCTCCTGCCCCTGTATAAATGAATCAAAACCCATCTCAGTAATTTTACAAAGAGATTAGCCCAAACGCTGTAAAATCTAGTCTCTCATTAATCTGTCTAGGAGTCTCTTCCTCCTTCTATCTCTAAGCCCCACCAACCACCACAGGAATTATAAATTCTTCCCTCTGACAGACAGCACTGTGGCAAGCAAAGTCTACCTCTGTGGACTCCAGAGCCAATAAGTAAGTGGCTGCTCAAGGTCGAGCTGCTCCCAGTCAGTAATTAAAAAATGAGAAGGCATCCCATTGAAACAGTGCATCCTGAGAGGCCAGCATAGAAACACATTCATCAGTCCCTTATGACAGATGCTTTATGGTGTTAATGACTCTTCCTTCGGGCATGTTTATGCATCATACAGCTTCAGTCTGGTTGACTCCAGCAGGTGTAGAGGGGTCTGGATCAGCTTTTCTAAACTTACTGGCTGGAGCCAGAGGGATTTCCAAAAAGAATTGACCTTTGGAACCTGGAGACCCCAGTGGGCAATGAAGGGAGTGGGGCAAATTCAAAGAATACCTATGATTTAGAAAACTTCATCATACTTGCAGATCAATGAAAAGGGTCAGAAGCTTGGCTAACACCAAACAATGACAAATCCCTAAATCACTTCTATTTATAATGAATTCTATCAATCTTTCAACTCCTACTCCCCAGGAATTTCACTTTCCTGATCAAGAAAGCTCCTGGAGAGTAGAGAGTGTTTCTTTCTTTGTGCTTACATTCTCAGCACCTGGTATAATATCTGGCACATAGAGGGCACTTAATAAATGCTTGTTAAAGGATTAGCATGATATTGACATAGATTTGCATTCCCTGAGCACACTGCTTCAGAGGAGAAATTGTCTGGTAGAATGCTAAATGATGGTGGTGGGAAAAGGTGGGGGAGCAGAGAATCCAAGTAAGATTTGTTGGCTTCACCTTCCCTCATCCTCCTTGGCTCATTGATCAGGAAGGAGATTTGGAATACTCCTTGATCCCCATTGCCCCTTCCAGGTTCACTCCCTACCCCCACCTCCATCAATCACTAATCAATCTTCATTTGAAGTTCAAGCAGTTCATATCCACACCCAATCAAATACTGTTAACTGTTGCCTACAGATCCCCTACTCACTCCTCTTCCTCCTTCAAAGAGCAAAAAAAAGGCTCTCTATTTTTTCTCCTCCTCAACTCCTGCCCTCATACTAGGAGACTTCAATGTACCTATTGACTCTCCCTTAAACACCCTTACCACTTAATTCCTCAGCCTACTCACTTTACATGAGCCAATCCTCTATCTCACCTTAGACACATACAAAGATAGTCTACCTTTGATTTTCTCATCACCCACAAATGTACCTCTTCCAAGTTCAAGAATTATGAAATCCCCTTATCTGATCATAACCCAATTGCTTTTCATCTTTTCTGCCCTCTCTTAAAAAATCCGGATTTTGATCTTTACCATGACCATTACTGCTATCTTTTAGATTCCTTCTTGCCACCTCCTTCACCCCTATCTCATATAATGAAATAATCTTATTCCTAACAAGGCTAATACCACTATGTGAACAAGGGATTTTATTCTCTCTCCTCTGATTGTTGCCCCCTTCTGTTATCCGTATACTTTTTTCTTTTCATTTTCTCTTTATCTGCTGGATTATTCCCTACTGCTTAAAACATGCCCATGTCTCCCCTATCCTAAAACAAAACAAAACAAACAGCAGAAAAAAAAATCCATTTTCTTATCTTTTTATTACTGATATTGATGTGGGGTGAGGTCCTTTTAAGAATCTTTCTGATTCCCAACCCCCCCATGGCTGTAGAAGCTAGCACCTTTGATTCACAAATCCTGGTCAAAATCACCCTTTTGAATTCCAATTATATCTGGGCTTTCCCAGCTCCCACCAAATCTGAGCTAACTTGGGCTTTCCCAGCCCTCATCAGATTTGAGGTTTCCCCAACCCCCACAACCCTATTATAAAAAGGGGAACCCTGGAGCCCATTCTTTGCAGGAGCCCCAAACATGGCATCCTTACGTCTGCCATGTAAGGGTTCCTGTACACCCCACACTAGTCCTGGCCCTGACGTCTTTCTACCTTTACCCTTACTTCCAAACCCCTACAATAAACCTTTTTTTTTTTTTTTTTTTTAATCAATTTAGGTTTTCGGGACTATAAATTCCTTTACAGGGGACTCTGCGCTATCACTAGACTGCATTTAACTATGTATCCTTGCACTGAACCAAAAAGGGGTACTCCTTACCTAACTCTCATCAATATCATCCCATGTCTTTTCTGTCCCTTTATCCCTTTCTGTCTCCTCAAAAAGTCCATTTACATTAGGTGCTTCTACCTTTTCTCCTCTTACTCTCTTAATCTTTTTTGATCCAGTTTCTGTCCACCAAGACATCTTTCTGAAATTATCACTGGCCTCTTAGTTGCCCAATCTAATAGGCTTTTCTCAGTTTTCATTCTTGTTGACTTATATATAGCTTTTGACACTGTTGTTCACTCACCTTCTTGATTATTTCTTTTCTCTTGGTTTTTGGAACACCAATATTTCCTAATTCTTCTCTTATCTATTTGACTACTTCTCAGTCTCTTTTGCTAGATCCTCAATTAAACCCCATCCTATAATTAAAGATATCCCTCAGAATTCTATCCTGGGTCCTTTTCTCTTCTCCTCTCTACAAGTTCATTTGTTGATCTTATCGTATGGACTTAATTATTTCTCTGTGGTTGATTCACAAAGCTATCTGAATGGGATGGATTGGATGAAGTTTTCTCAGTATTGAGATTAGGCCTAAATCACATAATCCAGAGCAGGAAGGTGAAGTTTTGGGGCTCAGGTTTCAGGAAGTCACATGATCCCTATTCCCAGTCTTGACCCCGGTTGCAGGGAGTCATGTAGTCTCTAAAGTCAGGCCCACATAAAGTGACATGACCCATAGGAAGCAGACAACATTGGTGACCATTGGTCAAGGAGGGTTACTTCCTTTTAGTCTATTCAATGATAAGCTTGAGTCTTTTGTTATTTAAACCTGAGAAGGCAGAAGCTGGTCAGGTTCCATGAGCACATAGTAGGAGTTGGGATGGCTCCCAGATGTGTCTGGGCCTCTTCTTGTAGGTATTAAATAAATGCTTTCTCTTTGTACCTGAAGATGTCTCTGATTAGTTAATTTGGGAAAAGGGGTCTACCACCCATCCCACACATATTTATCCTACTTGAACTTCTCACTATCATCCAATCTTGCATTTTCAATTGCCTTTCAGATATATCTCAAGCTGGCTGTCCAATAGTTATCTAAAACTCATTATGTCCAAAATAAAACTCATTATTGATGAGATCAGGGTGAAGCAGGTTGTGGTCCCTTTAAGAAACTGTATTTTCTATTAATTTGTGATTCCTTTCTCATTCCCAACCCCTCCTGGCTGATGCATTATCAATCCAGGATGCCAGGCCTTTAATTCACAAATCCTGGTCAAAAGCATCCCTTTGAATTTCAATAGGAGATCAGGGCTTCTCCCAACCCCCATTGTATCTGAGCCAAGTTGGGCTGCCCTAGTCTCCATTCTGATGATCTGCTCAGGTTTCCCAACCCCCACCAAGCCAAGCAATATAATGAGCTTCCATCAACTAAGGTCTTTGCAGATGGACCTCAGTACCTTATTCAGCTACCAGGTCTTTTTGCCCACTGAGAACTGCATTCTCGGTGCAAAACTCCATTTTCCATAGATCTACCCACTGAAATACTTTTTTTTCCAGTGCCATCTTCTTTTTATCCTCACCTATGTCCTTAAACTTTAACCTTACTTCCAAAGCCCATAATAAACCTCTTTTATCAATCTAGGTTTTTGGATCTGTAAATTCCTTTACCGAGAACTTCTTGCACTGCCAGAAGGGGGTTCCACAAAACTTCCTACCCTTGCGCCGAATCCCAAGGGGTGCAGGGGAGCCGAACCTACCCTGAACCCCAAACCAGCCCCTAGATCTCATTTAACTCCCTGACCACCAGAAACCCTAATTTCATTTGGGTTCCCCAAATTTAAACCTCATCAAGGGTAGCAATTCCTAGTTCAAATTAAACATGACAAATTCATGATGGCCATTCTCTTTGCCAAAAGGTAGATATATTTAGGAAAAGAGGTTATAGACAAAATGAAGAGGCATCAGGAGTAGTAAATATGAAATAGATTTGGGAAATTAATAGGGTTACGAAGGAAAGGAGTTTGGAAGAATACATTAAAGGAATATTCCATGAGGACTGGATACACTATTGACTGTCAGGTTAGATTCATAGAGGAATTTAGCAAACTAACCAGAGTTAGCTATAGTAAGGAAAAGGGATGCCATTAAAGGGAAGATATTATGAGAAGGGAAAGAGACTACTCATGGAAGGCTTTGTTCCTGAAAGAGCTTAGAAAAGATCTTCAACATGGGGACATCTCTTAAAGGAGAAATACAAACTTGGTGATTTCTCAGTGGAGAAGGAGAAGTAACAGAGAAGAATTTGATAGCTCAGAGGGGGAAATCAAGAAGGAGCCAAATGGAATACACCTGACAGAGAAAGTCCCAAACCTTTCTAAAGATATTCTAATCAATATCTCTAAGGGTAGTTTAAAGATGCCAGAAGTTAGGGGCATAAACAATAGAGGCTGATTTAAAGAGTTCCATTCTTACAAATCATTCCATACAAAAACTTCTTCCTGACAAGGGGAAAAAGTAAATTCAAAATGCACATCAATTATCTTTCCCTCTAAATCCTGTGTCCCCCCCTTTTTTCCAGCTATTTGAGGTTTTTTGGCAAAGACACTGGAGTGATTTGCCATTTCTTTTTCCACCTCATTTTACAGTTGAAGGAACTGAGGCAAATAGGGTTAAGTGATTTGCCCAGAGTCACATCACAGGTAGCAAGTATCTGAGGTCAAATTTGAACTCAGTTCTTTCTGACTCCAGGGCCCATGCTCTATCTAGTGCCCTATCCACATGCTCCTTCTTCAATGAGGTCTCTTATTTGATTAAACAAATGTGCATTAAGTGCTTAGTGCATCCAAGACTGGATGAAGATGATTGCATTTTATAGATTTCTAAAGCTTGAAGGAACCTTCATATGGCATATTTCTTCCTCAGATTGCCAGGTATTCAATTTAATGAGTAAAGACAGTATCTCCTTAGTTTTGGGGTCTAGAGACTGCCTCATCAGCCCAGTGTCCATTGACTCTTCTTGCCAGAGGGAATTAAAGGTAATTGGAGCTGCTGCTGCTTTAAACTTCCTTCAGTTTAAAGACTCCCAAGGTGGAGACTAATTAGAATCACCATTTGTATTCATAAAGCCTAGCTTTCCTTGGTTTTTGCCTCTTAAGGGCTGAAGACTTAAACTTTTTCTACTATTAAAGAGCTGAGCCACTTTTTTTTAATGTTAAAGTATAAATTAAATACAATATATGTATACATGACCAAATAGTTATTTTGCTGTACAAAAAGAATCGGACTTTGAAATAGTGTACAATTAGCCTGTGAAGGAAATCAGAAATGCAGGGGGACAAAAATAGAGGAATTGGGAATTCTATGTAGTGGTTCATAGTCATTTCCCAGAGATTTCTCGCTGGGTGTAGCTGGTTCAGTTCATTACTGCTCTAGTGGAATTTATTTGGTTCATCTCACTGTTGAAAATGTCCACATCCATCAGAATTGATCATCATACAGTATTGTTGTTGAAGTATATAATGATCTCCTGGTCCTGCTCATTTCGCTCAGCATCAATTCATGTAAGTCTCCCCAGGCCTTTCTGAAATCATCCTGTTGGTCATTTCTTACAGAACAATAATCTTCTATAATATTCCTATACCACAATTTATTCAGCCATTCTCCAATTGATGGGCATCCAGTTAGTTTCCAGTTTCTGGCCACTACAAAAAAGGCTGCCATAAACATTCTTGCACATACAGGTCCCTTTCCCTTCTTTAAGATCTCTTTGGGATATAAGCCCAGTACTAACACTGCTGTGAGCCCACTTTTTAAGGCAGGAAAATTGAGGACTCAGCAATTAACTCATAAGCTACTCATTAAAATATAGTAATGTAGTCCTCTTTTAGGAAAACATTATCTAGAATTGGTATCTATGCTCATGTTCCTGGGGCCCTGCACATTATCATCTACACGTCACTTTTTTATGTGCTTACCTTAGCAGGACAATAAAATGTATATGTGGAGGGAAAGAGATGTCCATACTTGGGATCTTAGGAATTAGGGAAGGGAATGACCTTACAAATCTAATATCCCCATTTTACAGAGGCCCAAAAGAGTCTATTATTTCCCCAAGACCATACAGAAATAGAGATATAACTCTAGCTGAGACACTTTTTTTTTTTTGGCTGAAACAATTGGGGTTAAATGACTGTCCAGGATCACACAGCTAGGAAGTGTTAAGATCTGAGGCCAGATTTGAACTCTAAATGAGACACTTTTGATCTTGAAAACTTTATAGAAATGTGTTTCTTTATGATGCTCTTTAAAATTTCCTTTCAACTTGTATATATGTGTACTCATGAAATCTACTCAAGTGTTTCTTTTTTTTTCTTAATAGGATTTGATTTTTCCAAATATATGTAAAGATAGTTTTCAATATTCATTTCTGTAAGATTTCATGTTTTCAAATTGTTTCTCCCTCCCTCCTCCAGTATCCTTCTCCCCAAGACAGCAAGCAATCTGATATAGGTTAAACAGGTACAATCCTCCTAAACATATTTCCATACTTGTCATGTTGTGCAGACCAAAAAGAGGAAAAAAAATGAGAAAATAAATACATATATAAGAGTTTCTATGGGCTCTTACAATCTTTAGCTTTTTAGATATATTTTTCCCATTACTAAATATTTAAAGGAATACTCCTATACACATAGCTCAATGTAAGCTCTGTCAAGACCTTCTTAATTATATATATATGTTTAATCTGAGTTAAAATGATGTGAAAAGAGAAGGCCTTCACCAGTTATGTTGAAGCAGTATGGAGAATTTGTAGAAATTATGGGTTTGGATCACTAGATTTGGGAGAACAAAGACAAAACATGAACATTATGAAAAATAACAGTAAAGTGTTCTCTTAGCCAAAAGGTATCTTTTATTAATTAGAAAAGGGCAAAATCTAAAAATAATTTTTGCCACATACTTTTGGGAGGGAGGATATAATATAGGGTATGGGAAAAGAAGAAATATCAGGGAAGAGTTGGGAAGATAAAGGTTGTGTATTAACAAAGTACTCTGGGTTGCTCTAATATGTTAGTCAGTTTTCATAAAGGACTGGGACAAATGAAGTGGACCTATTTTCATACAGATATGCTAAATAAGTTAGTTTTCAGAGAGGATTGGGATAAAGAAGGCAGATGAAGAGTTTTAGATGACAAAGGCTGATTAAGGTACAAGGGTAGTTTGGAGATGCCAAATAACTCAATGTTCAGAGAGGACTGGGATAAAGAAGGTAGAAAAAAGTTTTACCAATGATCTTTGACTCATTTTCTTGAGGAAACTGAGGCCCAGTATAAAAATTTTGATTTCTATTATTTTACAGAAACTTGATGGTCTGGGAAAATTCAATTCTTATAGGTTTTTTTCCCCCCTAAACAATAAATGGGTTTACAAAGTCCACATCAGAAGGACGTAGACAAGAATAATACTTTAATTTATGACCCAGAAACAAATTTCTGTTTATGCAAAATTCAGTCTTAAGGAGAGGGAGCTTCTCCAGACTTACTCCAGAGTACTGCCCTTGGTCCCCAAATCCTTATCTCAACCCACTGAAAAATGAAAGCATTTAAGGAAGCTGGAAAATTTAGTAACTCAGTCTTCCAGTGAGCTCCAACAACACTAAGAGTCTGTGTAGTTTTTAGACATATCCCTATCCTCATTTTGCTAGGAGAAAGTATTCAAGATAGATCGAGAGCCAAACCCTCACCCCCAATCCCAGACTCGCATAGTCTACATAACTTATAGGACAAATGAATGGCTAAACTTGGGATTTCTTCTCCACACTGCAGCTATGTCACCTCATGATTCTCAGTTCTAGCTCCCAGTTTGGCTCAAGAATTCCACACTGTTCTCTCTACATATGTTCTTCATCCATTGCCATTTCCAAGGTCAAATGATTATCTATTTTGAAGATCTAGATGTTTAGGTTTTACCTCTAGGAAACTAAGACCAAGCCTCTCAAGATGTCTTGTATCTTTCCTGTCATCTAGCTTTATTTATCTTTGCATTTGACAAGGTTTAAGAATAAAGGCAAATTGTAGAATCTATGAATTGCTCATTCTTATTTCTTATTAAAGGAGCAAGAGGAGTCACTTCTGAGATCCCGAAAATTCACACCTTTTGAAGAGTCATACTTGTCCAAGTGCTAACTCTTCCTTAAGGAGACAAAAGAGAAATTCAAGAGTCATGAATTTAGTTAGAAGTCATCTCAACAGTCACTTTATTCCTTATTTTTGTAGATGAGGATTCTGAGATCAGAATTAACTTGCCTTAAGTCCCACAATAAAAAGTTCAGAAGTGAAATTGAATAAGTTTTCTGATTCTAGAGAGGCTGCTTTTCATGTCCTTCAAGTTGGGAACAGATTTTAATTTGTACTGAGTTTTGAGGTACAAAAGGAACCCAAAAGGTTGAGATTACAGACCAATGTCATGAGGTATCTCAAAAGAATTTTCAGACTTGAACCCATCTCCCATTTAAGAGGCAAAGTTTATTGTAATTGTTACACCAATTGAAGCAGGCTAAATTCCAAAAGGATTTAGCAAAGAATCAAGAGAAAGACAATTTGAAGAACTATTGTACATGAAGAGCATGTACACGAGTCTTTCTCTTAAAAGTCTACATGTTCCATAGATTATGCATTATATAAATTTCCATATTTGCATGACAGTAAGGACTTTCCATGTTTAGGGCAGAGAGAGAGTGAAATGCAAAGAGATTTTTGGAAATGAAATTTTCACTGAGATGACAGCCACAGATTTATTTTATTGTCTCTGGCGATCAGAAATAATATCTCTTTTCTATGTTTCAATGTTGCTAAGGCATTTCAATAATTGATGGATTATAAGCAGGAATCCCTAGCTACTGATCTTCATAGGAGTTGAAGGGATAATTGTGAGTTTAAAGTTTCTTCCAAAAGTCTCAGTCCCTGCTTTATAGAATTATCACAAGTTATTTTCCTATTGCTTACATGAAGGACATAGAGTACCTGGACTAGTCAAGAAGTCTCATTTCTCTGAGTTCAAATCTTGTCTTAGACTCTTCCTAGCTTAGTGACCCTGGGTAAGTCACTTAAGCTTGTTTATGTCAATTTCTTCATTTGTAAAATTAGCTGGAGAAAGAAATGACAATTTCCTTTAGTATCTTTGCAAAACAACCAAACAAACAAACAAAAAAAAAAAACAACAAAAAACAAAAACCGCAAATGAGGTCATAAAGAGTCAGATACAACTAAAATAACTGAACAACAATGACAATTTTTTATTTTATTGTTTATTGAATAGGAGCTTAACATAATCAGAACATTTGTAAAGCCTATTTGATAGCTGAGTGAAAAATGGATTGGGGTGGGAACTTATCAGGGATTTAAGAAGCATTTATTAAGCATCTATAGTTCCACCCCTGTGCTAAGCAATGAGAATACCAAGTCTAATGGGAGACACAATTATATGCAGGAGAAATTGAGAATAACCAACAGAGGAAAGGTACTAGCTTTAAAAGGGATTTGGAAAGGCTTCTGGAAGGAGGTGGGATTTTAGTTGGGACTTGAAGAAAGCCAGGGGGAGAAAATGAGGAGGAAAATGAGGGAATTGAGCAGAAGGAGAAGCTAGTGCAAATGGTCTGAATGAGGAGACAGATTGTTGTGTATAAAGAACTGCAATGAGGGCAGAGTAAATGAATTTTAGAATAAGTGGAGACAAGTAATGTATAAGAAGACTGGAAAGATAGCAGGGGATCAGGTTATGAAGGCTTTAAAAGCCAAATAGAGGATGCTATATTAGATCTTGGAAGTGATAAGGTGACATTGGAGTTTATTGAATAGAAGTATGACATTAGTAAAGTCAGCACATTAGTAAACTTAATTTGACAGCTGAGTGAAAGATGAACTGGGGGAACGTGAGTCAGGAATTTGTCATAAGTGAGGATTGTTAACATTTCTGTAATCAGACACATTGTTTTGCATTTAAGAGACCAAATTAAACTGTTCTTTGTAAGTAGAAGACTTGAAAGCCAGTGTGGGGAATCAATATCAATTTGAATCCACTGTTGTTGCATGGATCATTTTTCTACCCTAGGGGGCTGGGTCTTTTCATTCATGATACTTTGCAAAATCTACAAATTCCCATAAGTCTGAGGCTGCTGATTAAAGGGGAGGAGGCCATCATAAAGAAGGAGAAACAATTTGTCCTGAAGGGTTCTAACTGGAAGCTCTTATTCTGTATATACCACATTTCTATCCTCCCAAGGGAAGAATAGAGATAGACTTATTGTATGCTACAGCACTTAATAGACTGAGTAAGTTAAATATAAATTTAGTTTTCTCTAAACTTTGTTTTTTCTGTCAGCATGAAGCACAATCTCAAGCACATAGTAGGTGCATAAACTTGAAAGGTATTCAGTGACAGGAGGGATTCTCTATATAGATTCCACAGTACAAACAATCCAAATTGGCTGATGTTACCTTCTTTAAGCCTACAGAAAAACAGAGTGTAACCACACACAAAATGGCTACTATAACTTGTAGAAAGATTTAAGGAAGAAGCTATAGTCTGATTTCTTTATATAAGGAGTTATGCAGGGCTAAATGGAAGCAGGAGAAATATTGGAAGAAAGACTGAGCAGATTGAGCCTTCAACCACAGAAGTGATTTCAAACAGTGGACTCTTCTTGATTTGAATCCCATAATCTTCAAATGATCTTTAAGGCAACTTGCTGCCCTCACTGGGCCAAGATATATTTGAAGAGGTAAAGGAAGGGGAAAAAACCCCCTCCCTCACCATGGGAAACCCATTTTAGCTATAAAGATCTCTGATTACTTCCCCTATTTTATTTCTCCAACACACTTCATTTCCTTATATACTACAATTTTGATTATCTTATAGGAAGTACAACTACTCCTCCGGATACTCTAAATGATAAAAGATGCCATAAATTGATGAGGAGTAAACTGAGGTTCTAAACTGAGATAGGTCAGTTCCTTTCCTCCTGGGTCTGATTATCTCTCTCCTTCCCAAAGTAACCACCGAGCAGGTTCGGTAGCAAATGAATTTGCTACTCAATGCTGTATCAAAACAAAATCTTTATTGATAGTAAAGGGATAGACGGGCATTTGGCCTCCAGGAAGACCAAACTGCCTTCAAGGGGACGCCAGTAGGCGGGCACAAGGCTGGTATGAACTGAGTATAAGGTTTGGAAGCTAGGTTAAAGTCTGATTAGTAAAAGGCATTAGATAGAGGAAGATAAACACTGAAAGCAGTGGCGGGGACAGAGCATCTGTGATTCAAAGTATAGTGCTTTCATGTTTCAAATCTCTGCCAAGGGATGATTCTACCTTTGCTGTTTTTATCTGCTGAAAGGAACATATGGGTGGAGTCCAGGTTCATTCCTGGAAGGCCAGATTCTTGGTGGGTTTTTCAGATAAGGAAGAAACTGTTTTGGGGAAACCTGAGCAGATAGTTGGAGGTTGAGAAAATCCAAGCCAGCTCAGATCTGGTTGGGGCTGGGTACAGCCCAAACTGGCTTGACTAGATATTATAATCAAAGATCAGTCCCAAAGGAAGTTGGAGATCAGATAAGGAATATCAAATGGGCTATCGCCCCCATCAATATAATATAAATGTTTGTTGATTGAATGAATGAGCTTTATTGACTGATTCAACTGCAAGTATATGTGTGTGTGTGTGTGTGTGTGTGTGTGTGTGTGTGTGTGTGTGTGTGTGTGTGTGTGTGTTTGTGAAACTATAAGCTAAGGAACTGTGTGGAGCAAGAAGAAAATGTTTGTTTTGGACACAATAAAGTCCTTATTTGCCAGAATAAGCAACTAATTTGGAAAATGTCTTATGTTATATTTCTAGCTTGACTTAATATTAGTACTCTAGGGTTTTAGGATGGTTACATATGCATTCTCTGTTCCACTTTACATAATAATTTTTTATGTGCAGGTCTTATCAAGAACCTGAATGAAATTTCAAGCCTCTTGAGGATAGGTATTGTGTCATATTTCTCTATATCTCACTTAATACCTAGAATGCTTTCTATGAATGCTTTTTTGTTGAATAGATGGATGGGATTATATAGAGAATAACTAGAATATTTAAGTAATAGAAATTGTTTTTAAAATGACATGTGAGTATCTTCCTTTTTTTCCTTCTGCTGCTCTATTCTTCTGCAGAATTTGTACTTAAAACTATTCAATTTCCTTAAAATGACTTTATGGTCTAACAAAACCAGGTCTTAATCAACTGAAAACAGCTGGCCTTAAAATTAGGATAATGAACACATAGAAATTCCAAAAGATAATTTAGATACTTTCTAACCCAACTCCCTTATGTCATAGATCAGGGGCCATTAGGAAAAGTGCATTCATGGAGTTACAAAGCTAATTCAATTTAATTCAGTATACAATGAGTATTTGGTAGATGCCGGAATATACTCCATCTCCCATCTCTGTACCTTTGTATTGGACAGTGTCTCCTCATCTCTACCTCATTAAATCCCACTCCTCCTTTAATCCTGAGCTTAAGCAACACATTCTACCTGAGACCTTTTATGATTCTCCCCATCACCCTCCCATACAGCTTCTATTATCCTCCCTCCCAGACAACCTTGACTTTAACTATGTTGCATTTATTCTCTCTTCTGTCCCTCTCTCTACCCTCTTTCCCCCCTCTCCTTCTCTCTCTCCCTCCCTCCTCTCCCTTTCCCTATTACCCCCCTTATCATATATATATATATATATATACTCTTCACCATCAGAATGTTAGAATGCAAGTTCTTTGGAAGAAAGAACTTATTTCTATCAACAAGCACAGTATTTGGCATGTAATAGAGACAAAATATGCTTATTAAATATTGACTGATTGAAAGACAAAGATAATATTATATTCTAATTAGTGAAATATGTAAACAATCTTTTCACCCTGTCTTGACCACTAGATTCATTCATTTGGAGAAAAACATGTTCTCTATTCCCTCTAAGCAGAGGCAGAATTTTTAAAAAGCTATCGTCAGTTATTCATAGCTGATAAAATCCTTTTCAATATGACAGATGTCTGAGAGAAATTTCCAGAAGAATAAAATGAAATGTACAATAACCAAGAAAGTTTAGAGACAAGGGTGCTTCCTGGGAAGGGAAGAGAGAAAGTAAGCACTTTCTTTGAGCAAGTCCTTTTTCTGAAACAAGGATAAAGCATTGAAAAATGAAGGTATCTTATCCAGAGTCTGGCTTTACTATAATACGTCGATATTAGCTGTGATCTTTCAATAATTTCTGGCATTAATCAGCAATACTATAGTAATTAATGAATCAATAAATGAAGCATTTTCTAAGTCCTTAGTATATACAAACATGTTGTTAAGTGCTGGGGATGTAAATAGAAAAATATATCAGTCCCTGTTCTCAAGGAACTCACATTTAAATGGTGGTGACAGCACATGTACACAAGACATACTGCAAGACAATAGTGCTCAGGGAGCAGCAACAAAGCAGATGGGAATGCATCCTCTTTAATATCTTCTCCACAGATAAAATCATGTAAGTTTCTGATATTGAACGATTTGAATGGTGCCAAGGATTTTGGTGCCAAAATTTTTTCTTTGCTTGGTCTTTAGTAGCTATGATTACTGAAGCATTCACAGGAGTAATTACCAGACTGAATGTACACAGGTGTTCTTTGCAAGATGCTGGTTATGGACACTGTTTTGGAAGAATTGCTATTCCCAAGGCTCTCATATTCAGGTACCTGGACTACCTTTATTGGGATCTGAGGAAAGGTAGTAATCAAAACTATAGTAGCAATGCTTTGAGTTGGCTGATAGCCACTGCCTCTCATATCTCTCTTAGAGTGCCTTTGTACTTTAGACAAACTAGCTTGCCTGCTCCATAGGTGGCAGTTGGTGGCAATGGCTGGCCTCTTCTCCACAAAAAAAAAAATCCTTCTTTGTGGGGATGGCTGTGGTAGTTGGACTGGAAGCAAGTCTAATAGTTTTGGTTTGGGTTTTGGTATGAATGTGGGGGGTAGAGGATAGCTATTTCCCAAGTTCTTGGATTCAGTGTCCGGTTATCTATGCACATATACCTACACACTGATAATATAAAATACTTAACATGCAACAATAAGTAAGTGATAATAATAATAGTATTGAGGAAGGAGAGCATTATAGGAATGAGGAGCAGATAGAGAAAATGCTGGGAGTTGAGAGATAGAGTATCATATTCAAGAAACAGCAAGGAGGCCAATGTTACTGGATTGAAGAAGTCATGGCAGAGAATAAGATGGAACTGGATGAAGGGACCACTAGAATTTATTGAGTAGGGGTATAACATGGCAGGAGTTGAAATTTAGGAAGATCACTTTAGTGGCTGAATGTAAGATAAATTAGAGTGAAGAGAGATTTGAGGCAGGCAAATTGTAATAGTCCTAGGCATGAGATGCCAAAGGACTAAACTAGTATAGTGGCAGTCAGAGGAGAGGAGATCTATTCAATAGATGTTAGAAAAGTGAAATCAACAGGTCTTGGTAACAGATTGGTTATGAAGGATAAGAAATAGAGAGAAGTAGAGGTAGAAATAGAGACTCTTAGGGTGAAAGTCTAAGTGACGAGAAGGTTATAAATATTAGTGATTTCACTAGTATTGTTATTGTTGATATTGTTGTTAATATTTTGTCTTAAGATACCCTAAAGTTTTAGCATAGCTTCTGAAGAAATGAAATCCTGTAATATTGTTCACCAAACCCACATTTTTACAACCACATCCTTTGTCAATTTCTTTCTGAACATCACTTTCACTGAAGTGCTAAATGTGGGCTCTGTGTTCATATTCGTTGACCACTATGATATCTTTTGTGGTATCTCAGGGCCTTATTCAAACCATATCCTTGGTATAGGAGATGGGAAAGAATCTAGAGGCCTTCTCTCTTATATTAATTTAAATTACCTGTTATCACAGGTAATCATTCCGTCACTAACTGCTGACTGGCCCTTCTTTCAGACTTCTAGTTAAAATCAGAATTTCTTTATCTGAAGGCATCTCTACTTCCTTAGAAATCAGGATGAAGTCTGGAGTTGGTGGTGTGTTTTTGTAACTGAACAACTGATTGGTGGTGATGAGAATTTTTTTTTAAACATGACTGCTTTTCATCTAATCACCAGGGTAAATTCTGCCTTCTTTAAATCTTTCCTGAGAGCTCATATTGATCTCTACCTTATCTAACCCCTGTTGCACTTTCTGTCTACAATGCAATTAGTACCTTCATGTATACATGTATACTTCTTATATATTGACTTGTCATCATATTGATTCATGCTTGTACGTCTTATCTTTTCAACTGGATTTTATAGTCTTTTTTCCATAAGAATGAACACCATCTTTGTATTCCCTTCTTCTACCTCCATTTAGAGTCTAGCATACAAATACTTAGTCAATAACTACATTTTGAAAAATAGATTCTTCTTTTTTGACTCATCACCAAATTTTACTAATAAACCTACCTCTCAAATCTCAAATCTATCTCAATTTTATTGTTTCCTAAGGGGTATACAAAATGTATTGTATTGGGATGATTTGCAGAAAGAACAGAATGTAAATTTTTTGAAGGCAAGGACTATTTCATTTCTGTCTTTTAATCCCCAGAATATAGTACAATGCCTGGCATACAAAAAATGTCTAATAAATGTTTTCTGATTATTGTTGACTATTTGTATAATTTTCCTCACCAGATGATCCCACAGAACTTAATGTACATATTCTAGAAATAGGAACAATTACTAAAAACTTATCTTCATTTAGGACAAGGATTAGATTGTACATTCCTTGAAAAGAAGGGTTATCTTGCTTTACTTTGTATCTCCAGAATTCAGTACCAATGTTGGCACATAGTAGATATTTGATAATTGCTAATTGACTGAAAATGGCTAAGATTCTGGGACATGCCTGGACCAGTCCCAACATTTTCAAGTTAAATGTCTTCTTCAGGTGCATAAAATTTCTTCTTACACCCATTTGCTCAAGGAAGAGAGAATTATCCATGTGATTACATTGATTTCTTAGCATAAGGAAGTCCTACAGTGCTCAAAGAAAGCTCCCATTACATTTGTGAGAAGTCAGAAGATTCAAATCTCCCGCCTCCAAATCCTCCAACTACTTGTGGTTAACCCACCAAAACATTGGACATAGAAGAAGGAGTGTCTTGGCTGTCATATTTCTAGAGAGTAATAGGTTTGCTCAGCTTAAAGAATATCTCTAACATTAAAACTTTGAATTTTTTCAAAACAAATGAATTCACATCACAAAGGGATTCTTACAATCCTGAAGGATTCTTTCAAATAGGGTTCTTTAAGCTCTAAGCTTCTTTTGAATTTATCCAAGACTTTTAGGAGCCATATTCAGCACAATAAAGTCTAAGGACTGCTCAATAAATATTCATTGAGTGAATGGGATAAGAACACCTGAGCTCCATCACTTATCCTGAGTAATTCTGGACAAGTCACTTCCCCTGTTAAGACGTCACTTTCCTATTTGTTACATGGGTGAGTGGATATATAAAGATCTTGAATTTCTTGTTAGCTCCAATACTTTGTTTTTCTAACTAATGTTTTTACACAATAGGCAAATCCTAATGTATACATTCCCTGAAAACAGTCAAGGAAAACTGCCTAAAAGAGTGATCAGAACTATTTAGACATGTCATTTCCACTTTTGTAATTTATAAGTTGTAACAGAAAGGAAGGATGTGAGCTTTAACTTTGATAGTGAAGAACCCACATTGCCTATGCTATTTGACCCAAGTTTTAGTATATTAGTATTGTGCTTATTTACATTATTATAGTCACTATATCTATATCTACATCAATATAGATATGTGTCTATAGAAATATATAGATGGATATTTGTTTGCTTCTGATTTATTTATTATACACAATACTATAATACATAATACTACAATAATACTAATGTTTATATAGCACTTGCTCTATTCCAGGCACTATGCTAAACACTTTACAAGTATTATATCATTTGTTCCTTATGGCTACCCTGAGAGACAGTTACTATTGTACAGATGAGGAAATTGAGGCAAACAAACTTGCCCAGGATCACACAAGTAGTATCTGAAGCTGGTTTTGAATTCAAATATTCCTGATTCTAGGCTGATATTCTATCCACTTTGCTACCTAAATGCTCCAGTTTTCTAAAACTTCCATAATTATCTGAATTCTTCACACCAATCATCCCTTAAACCAAATAAATACAATTATACTTATATTCAAGTTTGTCCATCCATTTTGAAATCATTGTAACTCATTTTCCTCAGCTTTTAATTATTAAAATAAGACTTTTATGATTATTCTGTTAAATATGGGTCTTCTGTATCCTTAGAATGTAATCCTAGCAATAGGACTACTGAAGTAAATAAGTGACATACAATTTTGTAAATCTTCTCTGAAATGATTTCAAATAATTTCCCAGAAACGTTAAAGCAATCTGTAATATGACCAACAATTAATTATTAGTACTCTTGACTTCTCAGAGCCCCATCAACAATATCTTTCCATCTTTTCCCATAGCCTTTATAGTCTGTGATTCTAGAATCTTCTATTGATTTTTTCATTGTATCTTCTACCGGTTTTAAAAGGAAATGAGGCTATCTGGAAAAGTAGCATCTTTGGCCACACTGAAGATAATAATTTCCTTTGTGAACCTAGATCTATAGAATTCCTACTCCAGTTAAAGAACAAAAAAGTATTCTTCCCCTATATTTCTCATTAAACTATTTCTCTGAAATTGCTTTTGGCAAGAAAATGTATCTCATATAAAGACATCAGATACATTTGAAGCATTAGACTAGAGAGCTAATTCTAGGAAACATTGTAACTAATGAATGAATAAGCAACTATGAAACACTTTGCAAAGAAAATGTTGTACAAATGCTACAGTATAACAGAAGAAAAACCCCAGGCAGAACCCACATGAGAATATTTATATTTAGGGAATATTTAAAGAGCTTACTGTAATAAGTTTTAGAAACTCCAAAATAATAACCAGCATTAAATTATATCAATGCATTAACAGTTAACTTCCTATAAATACATTTTTAAAAAATAAAATGATTCAAATTGTTTTATGATCAACCAAACAGAAAATTTCCCAGTTAGCTAATGTTAGAGTTACAGATAGAGATACAGATCTGTGTCCTGTTCTGTTGTCTTCTCAGAATCAGAGTTGATGAAGTTGGCTTTGGTAAAAATTAGTAATTAATTTATAATAGACAATAGAACTAATTACTTCTTTCTGATTTTCTTCATTTTGGAAGCAGGAGCAAACAAAGTTGTAACTTGTAGAACTTCTTTATTTTCATATGGGGCAGATACATAGCCAAGAATAATTTCTTCTGGGGCTAAAATAGTTGGAAAATAAGCAGAAGAGTGGGGGGGGGGAGCTGCAACTAAAGGAGTAGTTGAACTAAGAAAAGAGGGCCTGGCTCTCACCTCCAAGAGGAATTGGGACAGAAAACAAACCAGGAGATAATCCCTCAAAAGGAAAGGAAATAGGGAGATGGTTACTGAGGGTGGTTGGGCCAAATGGAGGTACAGTCCTGGGAGAAGTTGAATCATGGATAGAGTAGTTGTTAAGAAGGAAAGGGAAGCAGCACACCTTCCCATGGAAGAATCTACTGTGATCCTTAGTCAAGTGTATGCTTATTCTCATCTTGGAGACAAAGGTCCATTTATCTTTAGTAGTTATAACACTAGTCTAAACACAAGGGAGGTCCACATCAGTTGGTGAAATGCTAGTTAGAGTGGAGCTATGTATTGCAGTGGTTAGAGCACTAGGCTTGGAATCGAGAAGATATGAATTCGAAGCTGACCTTAGACACCTGCCAGCTGTGTTACCCTCAGCAATTCACTTAACCTCTTTTTTTTTTTTACTTTAGTTTTCTCATCTGTAAAATAAGGATATTAATAGCACCTACTTCTCAGAGTCATCAAGAGGATCAAATTGTAAAGCATTTAGCATAGGGCCTAACATATAGTGAGAGCTATACAAATGTTAGCTATTGATGATGTTAATGATAATGATAATGATACCTTGGTAAAATATAATATCTGAACATCCCATCCAGACCTTCAATCCTACAGTTTTGCAACAGCTACATAATTGTTTTTAGTTATGTAGGAATTATTTAACCAGATCTATTCTTACATTGGTGGGTAGGTATGAGATCTGAAGTAAAAAATTTTATTTTCTGACTTCAAAATCTGACCTCCTTATTACCTATGTGATCCTGGGTAAGTCACTTATTTTGTTTGTCTCAGTTTCCTCATCTATAAAATGAGCTGGAGAAATAAATGGCAAACTCTTTCAGTGTCTTTGCCAAGATAACCCCAAATAAAGTCATAATTGGACATGACCAAAACATCTGTTCAAACTTCTTTCACTTGCATAAGGAACAGTATAGCTCAGAGGATCAGCAGCAGCTAGAAAGCTGCTGAAGGAGGATTGAGAAAGGAGCTGATTAGCAGTGTCACACAACTGGCATGTGTCAGAGGCAGGACATGAACTCAAGTCATGCTCACTCTCTATTACACCATGGCACTTTGTCTTCTGAGTCATGGTCTAATGAGAATGATCACGATAATGATGGCAATATTATTCCCAATACTATACTAGTTCTGTGATTTTATTGATGTATTTTCTCCCATGCAGATCCCAAACCATCTCTGCCTTCTCATCTGATGGGAGTTTTGTTTGCATCCTTGTTTAAATACTCCTGGGGGGAGAAAGAAGGGCAACCAATTTCTCTCCACCTTTCTGTAGTCTTTTTATATTACACGGGCACCAACAGAGCATGTAAACTTTCTTAATATTCATTCCTCTTGCTACATGACTGGTCCATCTTCTCTTGCTGCCATTCATCTCTTTCATGACATCTTTTATACTGCTTTTGGTGGAGAGATGAAATAGTTACATGTAAGGTATGAATAGAGTGCAGCATATTATCAATGAAGAATAATATATGCATATATTGTGTAGAAGTTTATATTAATAAAATATATGTGATTATATATTATATTGCAATAATTATAACTTGCATGTCCATTTGTGTTAAGTATATTAATAATAATTTGTTATTGTTTAGTCATTAGCATATCTAACTCTTTCTGATCCCATAAACTATACTTTCCAGGGATTTTCTTGGCAAAAATACTAAAGTAGTTTGTTATTTCCTTCTTTAGCAGATTTAGGCAAACAGAGCTTAAATGACTTGCGCACAGTTACATAGCTAGTAAGTTCTAAGGTCACATTAGAACTCAGGTCTTCCTGACTCTAGACCCAGCATCATATCTACTGTGCCACCTACCTGCTTAATAATAATATTAATTAAAACTTGCATAGCAGTTTAAGATTTACAAAGCATTTTAACATGTTATCACTTTTGATCTTTATGTGAACTCTTGGAAGTAAGCACTATTATAATCTCCATTTTTCACAGATGAGGAAATTGAGGCAAAGAGAGCTTAAATGACTTGGCCAGGTTCACAAACTTAATAAGTATCAGAGGTAAGATTTAAACTTGGATCTTCCTAGCCCCAGTATTATATGTATCGGCACTGCTGAGCTTCCAAGGTTTATAGTCATCTTGTAAGGTTGTGCAAGTATTATTTCCATTTTAAAGAGGAAGAAACTGAGGTTCAGTGAGATTATGTGAACTCATGAATAATCAGACAAGTAAAGAAAATTAGAACTTATATTGTCATTAGGGAGAGAAGAAATTATCTACAGTGTAAGATGGCATATACCTTAATGTTCAACGTAGGATTTTAGGACAGCATGATGTAGAACAGTGATTTTCAAACTTTTTTGATCATCAATTTTTTGTATACAGTTTTAAATATGTATGTGAATTTTAAAATTACATAATTCATTGATATTAGTATGATTCAGTCTTTCAGTCCTGTCTGACTTTTCATGACCCTATGGATCATAGCCTGCCAATACCCATCATGGAGTTTTGTTGGCAAAGATACTGATATGATTTACATCATAAAACATGTGAAATGTAGAAATTAAGGATGACATAAAGATGAAAGATATAATATTGAAATAACCATTTAGGAAATATATTTTGATCTGATTAAATATTAACAGTGCTTTAATGTAATTAAATGTTTCATTGTTTTTGAAAATCTTAGTTTAATACTTCAATGATTCAGAGGTCACACAATGATGGATGGCACACAGATTCTAAACTAGATCTTTTGGCTTAGACTCTCCTCTCTGTGCATGAAAGAATGGGTGCATAAATGGAATAATGAAGAGTAATTTTCGAAGGGGGTGAAGAGATAGTTATAGAATTTTCTAGTTAGAAAAAGGTAAAATAAATAACCACGGTGTCAGGGAACAGGAAAGATATTGATTTGGCTTGAAGCAAAGGGTTTAGAGGTTGATTACATGTTTATTTTTGTCATTTTGTTTTTTCAGTCATCTCCAATCTTTGTGAAAGTCTTTTGCTTTCCATTATTTCAGACTTCTTAAGTTTTTTTGTTTGTTTATTTGTTTGTTTATTTTCTGAGTCAATTGGGACTAAGTGACTTTTCCCAGAGTCATACAGCTAGGAAGTGTTAAATGGCTAGGAAGTGTTAAGTGTCTGAGACCAAATTTGAACTCAGGTACTCCTAACTTCAGGGCTGGTGCTCTCTTTAATTCCTCACCTAGCTGCCCCTTATTTCAGACTTCTAACTTAATAATCAAGTCTGCTTAAGTGACTTCCTAGTGGCCTACTTCTCCTCCCCCCCAATTGTCATTAAAAGAGTTATTTTCGTAAACTTTATACCTTCCGTCCATCCACCCATTAATCATTTAAATGACTACATTGTACAGAGTAAAACATGAAGTTGTGATGGAGAGAAAAATTTTGACATTGCCCTGCATTAATGGAACTTAAAATCTAGTAGGAGAATAAGACAAAGACAAATAACCATACTATGCCATTTCACTTAACTGGCAAGTTTTTTTTAAGTACTACATGAGATACAAGAGATACATTCTAGCAAATTAAAAAAGCATTCATAGAAGAAAGGTCATTTTACTTAGGTTTTTATGGATAATTTAGAATTTAATAAGTGAAGAGAGAAAGAAAACTGAAAGCATAGGGAACAGCATGAGAAAAACTTTCAAGTTAGAAAAATCTAGGGACTATTTGGAGCCAAAAATTGGTTCAGTTGAATGGAAGAAGGCCCAGAAAGGAAAAAAAAATGAGCTACTGCTGGAGAAGAAAAGTACCACCACATTATAGAAATTCTTAAGTAACCAGGAAGGGTTCATATATTAATCAAAGATAAAAGAGAGTCACTGAAGATTCTGGAATGAGGAATGATGATATGACAAGATTACAAGTAAATTTCCTTCTATATAAACATATGCACATAGCTACACTTTTGCTCTCTAGCAACATGGGATAAGCAAGATCCCAATGGATCTAGGAGTCAGGAAACCAAAATTCCAGTCTTGATTCTCCCTCTGATTCCCTAAATAACCTTGGGAAACATTTCCCAATGGGAAACAATCTTCATTTGTGTATATTCTGATTTTTAAGTTTGGGATAATTGTAGAGGGCCAGAACTTTGAAGAAGTATGCTTGAAACAAGAATACTTAGAACAAGGTGTTAACTCAGTGGAATTGATGAGATGATGGTTCTCTAGTTCACACATAATCAGTATGCTGTAATAATGTAATTGTAATAGGGTATTTAAAGGCTGAGAGGACTGGAAATGAGACATTCCACTTTTGTCCATCCTCCTGGTGGCTCTCCTGCCTCCTTCACTCCTCACTAAGATCAAGACTGGATCAGATTGTGACAGAGACAAACTGTAAAGGAGACAGACTGTGAAGGAGACAATAAAGACTCTAGACTCTATTTCTGATGTCTATCCTACTAAGACCAAGGCCTGTCCGAGGGACCTCCAGAAATCTAGCCCAAACATTACAGATAATAATGTGTGTGTGTGTGTGTGTGTGTGTGTGTGTGTGTGTGTGTATTCCTGGAAAGTATACTGCCAAAGTAAATAAATTTATCCTTAATATTAAAAACTTCTTCATTTACTGTAACTGATGGTTTCACATATGGATGGTGTTGTGCTGGCTGATGGAGCACCTGTGCTTTCTTAGTGTTCATTGTTAGGCCCAAATTAACAAAAGATGTGGAAAATGGATCTGTACTTTGTTGCATGTTATCTCTAGAGACTGCAATGGGTGCACGATCATCTGCAAACAAAAAATCATGTGCCAGCACTCCCTCCACTTTATTCTTGCCTTGTAGCCTTTCCAAGTTAAATAATTTACCATCACTGTGGAAGCTGACCTTGATATTCATCTTCATTGAAGGCTTTTGCAACATGACTCAAAACATCCTGCTAAAAAGCATGGCAGCAAGCACATAGCTTTGTTTCACTTAGTAAGTGACTAGATACTCCATTATCCAGAACCCAGACAATACTGAAAGTGAATGTACAATGGAATTGACATACAATACTTATGAACTTTTCTGGGCAGCCAAATTTTGGCAGAATTTTCCATAAGCCCTCATGACTGATATCAAAGGCCTTGATCAGATCTACAAACATTGAGGAAATATCATATCACTCATTCCTTGGTAATTTCTGAAGCCACACTGGCTCTCAGGTAAATGACCATCTTCCAGGTCATTATCTGCTGTTAGGATTACTAAGTGAGAACTCAGGTTGTCTGGACAGTGACAAGGTGAGAATTCAGGTTTTCTGGACAATTACAAGGTGAAAACTCAGGTTGACTTGATAGAGGGGGCAAGCTCATTGGCTGGGGTGGTTCTTCCCAGAAGCCCTTGCATTATCCCACGCCCATTCTCTGGGAGGATAAAAAGAGACAGCACTGGGCGCAGAGAGCAGATCGGCCTGGAGAAGGATAAGAGCTGGAGGAGATTCAGAGCCAGGATTCAAGAAGAAAGACTCTGAATTGCATCAGGCTTGACGGGGCTCTCTGCAGGAAGGGAAGTCACTTCTTTGGACAAGAGTTAACAGCAACTGCCTGGAGACAACGGTTCGTTACAGGAAGAAGAATCTGTCGGAAAGATTTGAGTAGACACAGCAGATCTCTTCCCAGAGAGCGATCCGGCAGCTTCTAGAGACAACAGCTCACTACAATTTGCTTAATAAGGGCCCTGGCAAGAATCTTGCCAGTAATGATCAAGAGAGAGACAACCCCCATGCCCTACTGTCATGTCTATTCCCTTTACTTTTATATAGATGGACAATGAAAGTATCTTTGAATTCCTGGGGTATAGCTTCCTCTTGCTATATAACCCAGAAAATTTCAGTCGGCTCTTATAAGAGCAATAGCCAGTTACATGATAGTATCATAGAGCAGCTGGACTTAAAATCAGGAAGTCAAATCTGACCACAAACCCTCACTAGCTATTTGACTGTTGGCAAGTCCTTTAACTTCTCTGTGCCTCAGTCTCCTCATCTGCAAAATGGGGTTACGATAACAGTGCCTACCTTTTCAGTAAAGATAAAATGAAATGACATTAAAGCACTTTAAAAAGCTTAAAGTGCCATTTTCAGGCTAATTAATATTATTGAACTTAATTGCATCAAACCATCAATGTTTTATATATGTACCCACCTCTTCTCTGGAGAAGGAAGAAGACAAGTAAAAATATGCAAAAATACATCCAGTGTGATTTCTATCTTCTACCTAAGAAGTTTATTATATAAGACTTTTTTCATACAACTTTTATTCTAATTTTGCTTACTTGATCCAGACTTTATTGAAATGGGAAACTCCCTGTATAGAAACTCCATTTGCCGATAAGCAACTTATACAGCCTCAGAGAGCTACTAGGAGAACTATAACTACATAGTTGATAGATTTCAAAAGGAGAACTTGAATCCAGCTCTTCCCAAATTTTTTTTTAATTTTTTTTTATTATATATATATATATTTTATAATATTATCCCTTGTATTCATTTTTCCAAATTACCCCCCCTCCCTTATTCCCTCCCCCCGACGACAGGCAATACCATACATTTTACATGTGTTACAATATAGTCTAAGTACAATACATGTGTGTGAATATCATTTTCTTGTTGCACAATAAACATTAGAATCCGAAGGTACATGCAACCTGGGCAGACAGGTATTAGTGCTAACAATTTACATTCCCCTCCCAGTGTTTCTTCTCTGGGTGTATCTACCTCTGTCCATCATTGATCAACTGGAAGTGAGTTGGATCTTCTTTATGTTGAAGATTTCCACTTCCATCAGAATACATCCTCATACAGTATCGTTGTTGAAGTATACAGTGATCTTCTGGTTCTGCTCATTTCACTCAGCATCAGTTGATTTAAGTCTCTCCAACCCTCTCTGTATTCCTCCTGCTGGTCATT
The DNA here is from genome assembly GCF_048593235.1 of Sminthopsis crassicaudata. Taxonomy (NCBI): domain Eukaryota; kingdom Metazoa; phylum Chordata; class Mammalia; order Dasyuromorphia; family Dasyuridae; genus Sminthopsis; species Sminthopsis crassicaudata. Next base: position 480,045,022 of record NC_133618.1, on the reverse strand, counting down.
TCTTACTGAGCAATAATATTCCATAACCTTCATATACCACAATTTACCCAACCATTCTCCAACTGATGGACATCCATTCATCTTCCAGTTTCTAGCTACAACAAAAAGCAGCTCTTCCCAAATTTAAGGTTAACTCAGCTTCCATTATACCGTGCTACTTCTCATACAAATGATGCCATGCAATATAAGAGCAGTGAGAGGTAAGTGATTCAGATACTCAAGAGATATAAGAGACTGCAAAAAAGAGAGATTTCTGTGGACTGAGAAGATAACATTGGACCAATGAGGTAGGGAAAGATTCAGTAATGGAGAAAATAAAACTTGTTAACAGGGCCAGAAAGACAGTTAGGAGGCAAGTGCAAAAGAAGTAAAAAGGTATGCCAGGCAGGGGGAAACACTGAGAGCAAAGATTCAGAGGCAGGAATGCATCAGATGTGTCCAAGGGAAAGTATATATTAGTCATGTTGGAACAATGGGTATATGTAGGAATGGTGGAAAATAAATAGAAAGGCTGTGTCCAGATTGTATGTAATATGGCAGAATTAGTAGAAAGAGATCTCAATTTGGAATCAGAAAGTCTGAATTTTAATCCTCAATCTGCTACTTACTTGACATTTTACCTTAAGCAAGATACCATTATTGAGCCTCAGTTTCCTCTTCTGTAAAATAGGAATAGCATTTACTTTATCTATTGCACAAACATATGGTTGATGAAAGCAGTTTATAAAATTTAGAATTCTATAGAAATATGGAATATAAAAATTAAAAGTTGGATTTAAGAGTTTGGAATTTTATCTCATAAGCATGGAGTAGCCACTAAAGATTGTATTATTTAATATGAGATTTCATCTACTCTAATTAAAGGTATAGTCCCCATAAATCTAGAAACCTCTTGAAACAAATGGCATTTTCAAGATTATGCATTTGATGGTAGCTAGCAGTCATGCAACTAGCCACACACCTCATATTTTGATGAGCAGATGTAGGGGGGAAAGAAATAAGATTTTCGTTGCATTAGGATTTCCTATGCACTGTATAAAAACACTACCCATCACCTTGGCCTCAGGACTGAGTTAAATTTTGTTGAACTTCATGGACTAAAAAAAGTCTTGCAAATCTGACATGTGGAAATGACAAATGGTGCCCACATTTTATTTCCAGCCAGAGAGCACATAAAGTTACCATCTTATTGCATTATATTATTACCAAAAAATAATAAACAAAGCCTGTTCTGATGCATTTCTACCTCATTTATCTACTCTCCACAAATTAAATATTGTCCTTGACACTGAGAGGTGGGCTGGAGTCATACTTTCTAGGGAGCTGTTGAAACTTAACACTTTGTATTCAACAGTCTTAGAATTATGGGATTCAGAGCTGGAAATTAACTTAGAGAACTTTTACAAGCCTCCAGCTTTAGAAATTAAGAAACTGAGGCTCAGAAACTCTGAGGACATCAGGAGTGGACATCAAGGAGTGAAGAAAAAACATGCCCTTTCTGCTTGACCTGGAAGCTACATCTGAATCTAGCTTTAGCTAGAAGTCACCATCTCTAATGGGGCTCAGAAGCCCTCCTTCCCCTGAGCTGGCTCAACTAGGGGGTTGCTGTTCCAGTTGAGGAATTGGATGGTTATGTGCCCAGAAAGCATGACTAGTGCACTTCTAGCAAGGACAGTCCTCTCTACTAGACATCAAGTCAAAAGACTTGAGAAATTTATGGGCTGTCCCCTGTGTTAAAACTCCAAGGCTATTGCCACAATCATCTTGGTAATAAAAGTTAATGAACAGATGAAGGCAGAACGCACACTAGGCATCTCTGTACAATTTCACTAAGGCTTATTCAAGAGTTGCTATCATTTGAAAGTACAGTAGGAAGAAAAGACTCCACATTTCAGCTACTAAAATTCTCAAAAACAGTAGCCTTTGAGAGATCTTGGTTGTGAAAATGGGAAGTAAAATTCTACCAGGTGACTTCTACTGTCACTGAACTATCCGTCTTCTCTTCTTGACCTTAAAAGAACTCAGCTGCCCTTATTCTGCACTTTAGCCTTTGCTGCAACCAGACTTCCTTAGAAAAAGAGCAGCTTATATTCAGGTCCCCTTTATTTTTTGTTTCTTCCATAGCATAAGATATCTCTAAGGTGTTGACCTTTCTTGTAAGCCTTATATTCCTGTCTTTAATCAGGTCAGTTCTTATCCTCGGAGTCGAAGGGCTGATTCTCTTCTTTGAATCGAAAAGCCCAGAATCTATAAAGCCCTTTAGAGTCTGACCTGGCTTTTGAAGACCTGATTTTTTTTCCTTTATGTTGTTTAATGTGCCATGTAGAATGTAAACTTTTTGAGACTATGCCTTGTATATTCATTGTCCTTTTTTAAAAAATGTTTTTTTTTCTATTTTTAAAAACTATCTTGTTTTAGCTCCATGAAACAAGATGCTGTTACTAGGCTCATCACTTCCAAACTCACTATCATATTGTAAATTCAAGTCTGGATGATAGAGTCTTACTCTACTTTGCATAAATTACCCTGTCTGATTTCAAATCTGTGGAAGGAAGTGTTCTCCTATGTCCTATTCCTTCTCTTCCCCTCTCCCTTTGCTTTCTTGCCTCCATGTTTGTGTTTCCATCCTCTTTAAACTGTAAACTCATTGAGGGCAGGGACTTTCTTTTTTAATTAATTGTATCTCTAGTGTTGAACCAGGCATGTGGTACACATTTAACAAATGTTTTTTGGGTTATTGAATTTGCTATTATTTTGTATATGTTTCTTTTCCAAATTTCCTTCCCTGGTTAATAAACAAATACTTGTTGTTAAAAAATGATAAAGAGAAAAATATAGTTCAGCAAAATTAACCACTATGTCAACTATTTGATGGTATATGTAATGTGCTATACCCATAACTTCCCCTTGCTGCAAAAAAGGAAAAGAGGAACATCCTCATATATCACTTTGGAGACTGAACACTCATTATAATTATGATGCATTTACTTTCTTTTCCCCTTAACATTTAGATTGCTATAGTTATTGTTTTGCTGGTTCGACTTACTTTACTCTGCATCAGTTTGTGTTTTCCATATGTTTTCAAATTGTTAATTTCTTATGACACAATAATATTACATTTTTAAAAAATGTAAAATGCATTTAGCCATTCCTCAACTTAAGGACATTTGTTTTTATTCTAGTCTCTTGCTACCCCAATAGTATTGCTATGAACACTTTTTTTCCTGCATATGGTACCTTTCTTTCTTTCTTTGACCTCCTTAGAATATATGATTAATACTTGGATCTCTGGGTTAAAGGATATGAACAATTTAGTCACTTTTTAAAAGGCATAATTCAAAATTATTTTCCAGACTGATTGAACTAATTCATAGACAGCTGGAATGTCCTTTCAATATTGTCTATTCTCATCCTTTTTCACTTTTGTTAATTTATGAAGAGTAAAATAAAGCCTCACAATTATTTTTATTTGTACTTATCTTACTAATGTTGTTTTGGAATAGTCTTTTATATGGCCATTAATATTGGGCAATTAGTCCTTTGAGAACTATTTATTCATATCCTTTGAATATTTATACTTTAGGGAGTTGTATTCTCTTAAGTGCCCAAATAGATACTAGATAAGCAAGCTATTCTCCCTTTTCAGCATGCATAAAGATATAATTCTTGTTCATGGTACTGAAACTTTGTCTTGAGCTTTTGAGATGACTGGGGAGGAAGCTATGGTTTTGATCACTTGGTTGGCTGCATTTTCTTATTGTCTGTTCACTTCAATAGAAAAGAATGGTGCAGGGGGCAAAGCTGATTTAGATTTGATTTAAATTCACTCTTTCAGTCTAATATTGTGCTTTTCTTGCAGTAGTTTCACGCTGGAGGTGAATTTTCTATTTCAAGATGACAAAGCAATCCACAGCAAGTGGAAGGTATCAGTTTCCTTATACAAAGGAATGGGAAGTGATAATTGAATTTATCATGTAGAAGTGGAATCTCTAGTATTTGCCATTATAGGTTTGCTGAACTAATACCTTTTCTCTCTAAGGACCTTTAGCTTTATGGAAAGAAAATGAAACTTGACAAACTATTCAACCTCAGAAAAGCAAAAATGTTCTGCCCTATGGGTCAGTCCTATGGTCCCATCAGCCTAGGATGGTGTTGCTGATAAAAACACCAACCAAATCAAAGGAGTTGTTGAATATAACCCTATAACATCAGCTCCTTAAAACCTTACAGATGTGCCTCAAACATCCTTTAATAGTGTTTTGTCCTCAAAGATACATAATTTTTGTGACTAGAAAATTTTTCATATTAGCCATTACTTATATTTCCCAACCTAGAATCCTATAGAAATTAAGTAAATCCTCATTATGATACAGTACCCTAGAGCCTCTGGGATCCCCCTCAAACATGCTATAATTTGAAAAAAAACTATTTTAAATAATAATAGTAGGTAGAGAGGAACAAATAACAAATCAGGAGTGGTGTTTTCAGAAAGTTAAAAAAAAAAAAACACTGGAAATCCAGCACAGATAAATTTCCCAAATTTTGCATTGTTATATTCTCCATTGCATGTGATTCTCTGTGATTCAGCTTCAGAGCAGATCCTTCCAAAAAGAAAGTATTATCTATGATAAAAATTGATATTTGCGTCATACTTTAAAGATGACAAAGCACTTTTAAGACCATATTTTATTTGAGCCTCATTTTATGGACCTTGATTTTGGGGTGTGTGTGTGTGTGTGTGTGTGTGTGTGTGTGTGTGTGTATGTGTGTGTGTGAAATTTATCATAGAGAAATTGATCAATGAAAATTGATTGGTACATGGGGTACCACTTAGGTTCTACAAGAGCTACCTAAGTGAGTATTAAGAGCTTAAATGACTTACCTGAGGCCCCACAGTCAGTATATTGGAGAGGGAATTTATACCCAAGTCTCCCTAACATCAAAACTATTAGCATGGGGTAATGAGATAGGAAGAAAGGGTATCCCTTCCCCCTCCTTCTTAGCCCATCCCCCCCTGCCTTTTACAAAAGAGGAAATTGAAGCTCAGATTGGCTATGTAATTTGGAGGTGGAGTAAGAACCCAAGTTGTCCTTAATATAGTACACAACACCTCATACTTGGTATCCTTCCCTTTTGTTATAATGGGGACTCTATAAAATACTTTTGAAAGAGAATAAATATGTATAACTCATAAAATTCATGTTTGTGCAGATATCTAATTATGCTTTTGTTTTGCTTCTTTTGATTTCATTGCTCAGTTTTTCATAAGTTTACTTTTTGTTCCTATTCCTGTAAATGATTTTGCTTCCTCATAGTCTCCCCAACATTCCTTTTAATTATTAGGAAACATTTCTTGAGTATCTAAAGTGGTTATGATACTATGCTTACAAACCAATTGTTACAAAGCAGGGACTACACTACCTGAGACCTTCATTGTCCTACGCTAAGAATGTTGTGAAGACTCTCAGAATTAGATAAATCAAACCACAAAACAAATAAGAAAGAAATAAAAGAGGTAAATAGAACATTAGAAAAACTAGGTATGATAGAGCTTTGGAGAAAACTGAATAGTGATAGAAAGGAATATTTTTTTCTTCTCAGCAGTTCCTGGAACCTATACAAAAATTGACCATATATTGGGACATAAAGATCTCAAAATTAAATGCAGGAAGGCAGAAATAGTAAATGCCTTCTTCTCAGATCACAATGCAATAAAAACTACATTCAATAAGAAGTGAGGATGTAAATAGACCAAAAAGTAATTGGAAACTAAATAATTTCATCTTAAAGAATGACTGGGTAAAACAGAAAATTATAGAAACAATTAATAATTTCACCCAAGATAATGACAATGATGAGACATCATACCAAAATTTGTGGGATGCAACTAAAGTGGTAATAAGGGGAAACTTCATATCTTTAGAGGCTTACTTGAATAAAATAGAGAAAGAGAAGATTAATGAATTAGGCCTGCAACTTAAAAAGCTAGAAAAAGACCAAATTAAAAACCCTCAACCAAAAACTAAACTTGAAATTCTAAAATTAAAAGGAGAAATCAATAATATTGAAAGTAAAAAAAAAAAAAACTATTGAATTAATAAATAAAACCAAGAGTTGGTTTTATGAAAAAGCCAATAAAATAGATAAACCTTTGGTAAATCTGATCAGAAAAAGGAAAGAGGAAAATCAAATTGTTAGTCTTAAAAATGAAAAGGGGGATCTTTCCACCAATGAAGAGGAAATTAGAGAAATAATAAGGAGTTACTTTGCCCAACTTTATGCCAATAAAGTTGATAACTTAAGTGAAATGGATGACAATCTCCAAAAATATAGGCTTCCTAGATTAACAGAGGAGGAGGTAAACTGCTTAAATAGTCCCATTTCAGAAAAATAAATAGAACAAGCTATTAATCAATTCCCCAGGAAAAAATCCCCAGGACCAGATGGTTTTACATGCGAATTCTAACAAACATTTAAAGAACAAGTAGCCCCAATGTTATATAAACTATTTGAAAAAATAGGGGATGGGGTCCTACCAAATTCCTTTTACGACACAGACATGGTACTGATACCTAGACAAGGCAAGTTGAAAGTGGAGAAAGAAAACTATAGACCAATCTCCTTAATGAATATTGATGCTAAAATCTTAAATAAGATATTAGCAAAAAGACTTCAGAAAATCATCCCCAGCATAATACACTATGATCAAGTAGGATTTATACCAGGAATGCAGGGCTAGTTTAATATTAGGAAAACTATTAGTATAATTGACCATATTAATAATCAAATTAATAAAAACCATATGATCATCTCAATAGATGCAGAAAAAGCATTTGATAAAATACAACATCCATTCCTACTAAAAACACTTGAGAGCATAGGAATAAATGGACTATTCCTTAAAATAGTCAGGAGCATATATTTAAGACCGTCAGTTAGCATAATATGTAATGGAGATAAACTGGAACCCTTCCCAGTAAGATCAGGAATGAAACAAGGTTGCCTATATCACCATTACTATTCAATATTGTATTTAAAATGCTAACCTCGGCAATAAAAGTGGAGAAAGAGATTAAAGGAATAAGAGTAGGTAATGAGGAAATCAAACTGTCACTCTTTGCAGATGATATGATGGTATACTTAGAGAACTCCAGAGTTTCTAATAAAAAGTTATTAGAAATAATTCACAACTTTAGCAAAGTTGCTGGATACAAAATAAATCCACATAAATCCTCAGCATTTTTATACATCACCAACTAAATGCAACAGCAAGAAACACAAAGAGAAAACCCATTCAAAACAAATGTCCAGAGTATAAAATATTTGGGAATCCATCTACCAAAGAAAAGTCAGGAATTATATGAGCAAAATTACGAAACACTTGCCACAAAAATAAAGTCAGATTTAATAATTGGAAAGACATTCAGTGCTCTTGGGTAGGCCGAGAGAATATAATAAAGATGACAATATTCCCCAAACTAATCTATTTATTTAGTACTATACCAATCAGACTCCCAAGAAACTATTTTAATAACCTAGAAAAAAATACAACAAAATTCATATGGAAGAATAAAAGGTCGAGAATTTCAAGGGAATTAATGAAAAAAAAGTCAGATGAATGTGGTCTAGCTGTACCTGATCTAAAGCTATATTATAAAGCGGCAGTCACCAAAACCATTTGATATTGGCCAAGAAATAAGTTGATCAGTGGAACAGATTAGGTACACAGGACAAAATAGGGTACAACTATAGCAATCTAGTGTTTGACAAACCCAAAGATACCAACATTTGGGATAAGAATTAATTATTTGAAAAAAACTGTTGGAAAAACTGGAAATTAATATGGCAGAAATTAGATATAGAACCACACTTAACACCATATGCCAAGGTAAGATCAAAATGGGTGCATGATTTAGGCATAAAGACTGAGATCATAAATAGATTACAGGAACAGAGGATAGTCTACCTCTCATACCTGTGGAGGAGGAAGGAATTTGTGTCCAAAGGAGAACTAGAGATCATTATTGTTCATAAAATAGAAGATTTTGATTACATCAAATTAAAAAGCTTTTGTACAAACAAAACTAATGCAAACAAGATTAGAAGGGAAGTAACAAATTGGGAAAATATTTTTACAGTTAAAGGTTCTGATAAAGGTCTCATTTCCAAAATCTATAGAGAACTGACCCTAATTTATAAGAAATCAAACCATTCTCCAATTGATAAATGGTCAAAGGATATGAACAGACAATTTTCAGATGATGAAATTGAAACTATAGCCACTCATATGAAAGAGTGTTCCAAATCTCTACTGATTAGAGAAATGCAAATTAAGACAACTCTGAGATACCACTACACGCCAGTCAGATTGGCTAAGATGACAGGAACAAATAATTATGAATGTTGGAAGGAATGTGGGAAAACTGGGACACTAATACATTGTTGGTGGAGTTGTGAAAGAATCTGGGCATTCTGGAGAGCAATTTGGAACTATGCCCCAAAAGTTATCAAACTGTGCATACCTGTTGATCTAACAGTGCTACTATTGGGCTTATATCCCAAAGAAATACTAAAGATGAGAAAGGGACCTATATGTGCCAAAAATGTTTGTGGAAGCTCTTTTTTTAGTGGCTAGAAACTGGAAAATGAATGGATGTCCATCAATTGGACAATGGTTGGGTAAATTATGGTATATGAATGTTATGAAATATTATTTCTCTGTAAGAAATGACCAGTAGGATGGATACAGAGAGGTTTGGAGAGACTTACATGAACTGTGAACTGATGCTGAGTGAAATGAGCAGAACCAGAAGATCACTATACACGTCAACAACAATACTGTATGAAGATATATTCTGATGGAAGTGGATATCTTCAACATAAAGAAGATCCAACTCACTTCCAGTTGATTAATAATGGAAAGAAACAGTTACACCCAGAGAAGGAACACTGGGAATTGAATGTAAACTGTTAGTATTACTGTCTTTCTACCCAGGTTACTTATACATTCGGAATCCAATTCTTAACATGCAACAAGAAAATTGGATTTATAAACATTGTATCTAGGTTATACTGTAACACATTTAATATGTATAGGATTGCCTGTCAGCTAGGGGAGGGAGTAGAGGGAAAGAGGGAAAAATTTGGAAAAATGAATACAAGGGATAATGTTATGAAATAATTACTCATGCATATGTAATGTCAAAAATTTATAAATATAAAATTAATAAAAAAAAGAATGTTGTGAAGATGTTGTACACATTGGACATGTTTTCCCACTCCTATTCAAAATCTTTCATTGTATTCCCATGGTCCATAGAACAATGGACTTAAGATACAAACAAGTATAAAATATGGAATATGACTACTTGTTATTGTAGTTTTAAATTGTAAGTTATTCATTGTGACTCCATTTGGGGTGTTCTTGGCAAAGATATTAGAATAGTTTGCCATTTCCTTTTTCAACTCATTTTAGAGATGAAGAAATAGAGGCAAATAGGATTAAATGCTTTGTTTAGAGTCTCATAGCTTTTAAGTGTCTGAAGCTGGATTTGAACTCAGATAGATGAGTCTTCCTTACTTCAGGCCCTGCACCCTATCCACTGTACCATCTAATTTTCTTATTTGACTTTATTTCTTAAAATTTAGTTAGAGATGCAAGATACATGTCTATATGATATTTTTGTAGATAGATATATATTAAAATGTATGCATGTGTATACATACATACATTATGCATGTATATATGTATATGTAAATATATGTTATGTAATAAATACACTGTCAAAAGAAAAAAAAAACAACCTTAATATCATACTATATTTAGCTCAAATATCAGATTGTGCAAGAGGCCCTTCCATGTCTTATTCTGCCCTACATCTATTCCATACAGAAGCCTTTCCCTCTGAGGTTATCTTTTATATACTCTGTATCTCTTCTACACATACTTAATTATTACATCTTTCATCCTCAACAGAATGTAAAGTTCTTGAAGTAAGGGATCATGCTTCTGCTATCCTTTGTATCCCCAGCATTTAGCAGAATGTCTGAAACATAGTAAGTGCTTAATAAATGCTTATTGGCTATGAAGTCATATACATATATAAATGCACAAAGTTTGGGTGATAAACTAGGTTAACTAGTGATCCTCAGAGAAGGATATGAATTTGGTTTTGTAGATATCATTGTGAATTGTGAGAGTGAGAACTGATTGGAATTTATCCATAAAAGGGAATATTTTATTCCAAAGGAATAGAATATTAAAGAGGGAAATGGAAATGGTGGCAAATCTTACTTCCTCTTTGGATTTTTGTGACCCTCTTATTTTTGTCTTCTCTTTCCACACATCTGATTGCTTCTCAGTTGGTTTTTGTTTTTGTTGTCGTCAGTGATTTGTTTGGTTTTTGCTGGATCATTAGTCATGTACTTACTTAAGAAATATCCTACCATTAATACTCTCCAAAGCTCAGTCTTGGGCCTTCTTTTCTTTCTTAAAGCCATCTCTCTTAGTGGTCTCATTAACTACTTATCTTGATGAAGTTGATGATTTCTATATTACTGTAATATAGAGATTTTCCTCTCCTCTTTTCTCCTCTCTTCTACTTCTCTCCCCTCCTCTCTTTTCCCCTCTTCTCAACTTCTCTCCTTTCTCTCTCAGATCACTAATTGTTAAGAGGGAATAGATAAAGGAATTCAGGGAACTGATCATATGTATTATAAAATAGTAATGGGGAATTTCAATTATCTGTACATCTGCTAGCCTTCTTTCTGCCAAAAGTAGCAGCTAATAAGACTTAGTTTGCACTAATGACAATTTCATCCTTCAAAAAGTTAATTAGCTAACAAGAGCTTTTCCTCAGATCTATTTTCATTAGTTTACTAGGATTGAAATGATGAGAATACTAGGAAAAAGTCACTGATATGTCTTATAATTAAGGAAAAGTAGGCATAGTCTGATATGCAATTGCTCACAAATAGGCCAAGCTAATATAATAAAAATGACAATTCTGCCTAAATTGGTACACTTATTCAGTACCATACCAATAAAACTGCCAAAAATTACTTTGTAGAACTATAAAAATCATAACAAAATTCATCTGAAAGAATAAGAGGTCAAGAATATTAAGGGAATTAATGAAGAAAAAACTACAAAGGATGGTAGCTTAGCAGTACCAAACTTAAAATTATATTATAAAGCAGCAGTCATCAAAACCATTTGGTACAGGCTAAGAAATAAAGTGATGGGTTAGTGGAATAGATGATATACATATGACACAATAATCAAGGTCTAAACTAGTCTAATGTTTAATAAACCCCCAAACTCTAGCTTCTGGAATAAGAACTCACTATCTGAAAAAAAATTGCTAGGAAAAACTGGAAAATAATATGGCAGAAATTTAGCAAAGACCTACATCTCACACCCTACACCAAAATAAGATCAAAATGGATAAATGATTTGGGCATAAATGATGATACCACAAACAAATTGGGAAAACAAGGGATAATTTACCTATCATATCTTTGGTAGAGGCAGGAATTTATGACTAGAGAACTAGAGAACATAATGAAAAGGCAAAATGGACAACTTTGATTACATTAAATTAGAAAGGTTTTACATAAACAAAACAAAAAAAAAGTTTAAAAGAGATGAAAAATCAGAAAAATGTTTCTGATAAAGGTTTCATTTCTAAAATATATGAATAACTATGTCAAATTCATAACAATGACTGAACCTGAACTCTGCACCTCATTTCACAAGATATGACAGATACTCATTCTTCTCAGAAGCATAAAAGAAAAAAGGGACAGGATGTAAGATATCAGAATGTGGAATATAAAAGTTTTCATTTTGAAGTGAAAGATTAGAAATCCATCTTGGGTCAATCTACTCCTATGGATTTTACTGTATTCAGGAAGATGCATCAGTTCTATGGTCCTCAAAACACAAGAAAACTGAAGACATCCAACCCAGAGGGTTTACACAAGAACAAAAGAGAAAAGGACTGAAGATTGAGGAAGAAAATCAAATATAATGAAATCTAGACATTACTATCAAGGAAAAAAACTACTGCTTAAAGACAAAATACTATTATTTAAATTTTACAATTCCAATAACAAATCACAAGTTTTGCAAGCAGCCAAGTGAAATACTTTCAATTATGAAAAGAGAGACAGGATATATCAAAACACTATAGAGGTAATGCTGAAAATATAACATATTTTTAAAACTGAGTTGAATCATCATTGAAAAATGTTAGACATTCAACTGAAAAAGAGACATTTGAAACTCCTACGTGTAAAATAAAGAAAAAGAAATGAACTGAATAGATCATTCAACATGTAAATACTTCATATAAAAGAAATACAGGAGACATAAATATGATAATCAAGAAAAGACTAAGTAATGAAATAAATTCTGTTATTTATATATTTTTTTCCAAAAAAGAATGAAATCACAAAGTAAAAGAAAAACATCACTGAAGGATAAAAGCTTACTTAAAAAAAACAGAAGGAAAGGAGGAAAAAAAATCCTAAATAATTAGAAAATGTTTAAAATATCAGGGAGTTCATATAACAGCATATTCTCAAGGATTATAGAAATAAACATTCAAAACATTTTTTATAGAAATAAAGACTGAATTGGTCAACCTGCCATCTGGGGGAAGGGGTTGGGGGAAGGAGGGTAAAAGTTGGAATAAAAGGTTTTGCAATTGTCAATGCTGAAAAATTACCCATGCATATATCTTATAAATAAAAAGCTATAAAAAAAAGAAAGACTGAAATAGAGAGACAATCATTGTACTTGATTAGGATTAACCAAAATATTTTAATGGAAATATTACCTATATTAATCTATATATTTTCTGCTATTTATACAAATTCTCTAATGAGCCAGACAAAATAACAAAATTCATTTAAATAATCAAAAATTCTGGAATATCAAGGGAAATAATTTTAGAAAGTAGAGATGAAATATTCCAGCCATTATTTCAGAGATTAAATTATAAGTACTGATTAGTAACATAATTCATAAAAGTTAAAATGTAGGATAATTATCCCATGGGAAAAACTATGTATATGCATATACGTACATATATTTTTTTTATATATTCAACAACTAAGTATTAAATAAATCTATACAATAAACTAACTGTAGAAAAAATTCATATTTGACAAAATTATTGAATAAATGGAGAAGGATTTTGGGTAACATATAGTCTTAGAACATCATTTTATGCTATATTCTACAATAAATTCTAAATGAAGACAACTTTAATATAAAATTAATGTAAAATATAAAATTAAACACAAGAAAAATAATGCATATATTTCTTATGCTTATGCATAGATGGAGAATTTTTAACCAAACATAGAATTGAAGAGGTCATAAAAGATAAAAGAGGTAATTTTGATCATGTGAAGTTGAAAAGGTTTTGCACAAAAAAAAATCAACATGATAAGGATAAGAAGTACAACCATCAATTGAGAAACATTATTTCCATCAGATATAGAAGAGATTAATTCAGATATATGAACCCAAGAACCTTTGACAATGAATATATGGTCAAAGAAATCAATAAATCATTCTCAGAAAAGGGATTTTAAATTAGAAATATATATAAGAAACATTGCTCCAAATTACAAAAACAAAACAAAACAAACAAAAAAAACCAGACAAATGCAAATTAAAATTAACTGTGATTTTTACCAAAATCCGAACTAAGTTAAAGATGTCAACGTCAGAGAAGCTATGAAAAAATAATTATACTAAGTGCATCATTGATGAAATAATGAACTGATCTAGCCATTTCAGAAATTAATTTGGAATTATACTAAAATTTAAGTAAATAGCCTTGCTTTTTAAACTGAATGTTCCAATAATAAGCGTATATCCCATAGGAGGTCAAAGACAAAGTTCCCACATTTTGGTATACCAAAATATTCATAGCAGTAATTTTTGTGTTATCAAAGAATTGGAAACTAAGCAGGTGCCAATTGATGGCACTAAACAAATCATGATGCATGAATTCAATTAAATATTACTTTACCATAAAAATGATGACTATGAAAAATCCAAAGAAGCAGACTTAAATGAATTAATGCAGAGTATAATGAGCAAAAAAAAAATATTATGTACCATGACTTCAACAATATAAATAAAAAGAACAAAATTAATTGAATATTATCCTATTACAATAGCCAAGGTGGGCCCTGAAAAAGAGTTAATTAAATGTATCTTTCTTCCTTCAATGTAGAATCAGGTGACTATAAATTTGGAATATATTATATACTGTCAAAAGCAGTTGCTATGTTAATTATTTTAGTTGAACTGTTTTTGTTTTTGTAATCTTTGTTGTAAAAGAAAGCTTGTTAGATAGATAAAAAGAGAAAACTGTATAGGAATGAATATAATTTTTAAAATGCATACAAACCCCACCAGCAATTAAGGGATCAAGAAAGGCTTCCTCTATAAAGTGCTACATAAGCTCAACCTTTGAAGGAAAATAGAGATTATTAGAAATAGAGAAGACAAAGAATTACTTTCCATTTATGAAGACCACTTGTGCAAAGTAATGGAGTTCATGGAGAAAACATGGATATGTTTAGTTATTATTTTGCTTCTATTTTCCCATAATAAAGAGGAGAATTTTTGAACTGGAATAATTCATCAAGATTGTTAATTAGGAGTTGATTCACAAGGATGGGCAATAGAAACAATTGCCTACCTACCACCAGGGCAAAGTGAAATTCCTCATGAATATTGTAGATATTTTCAAATATGATTTCTGAGACCTTGTCAGGTGCTTTTGAATGATTAAGTTCATATCATATGGCAAAGATGGCAAATGAGTCACACACACACACACACACACACACACACACACACACACACACACACAGAGAGAGAGATAGGGACAGAGAAACACAAACTGCATCCTTTTGGCCAATAAGTTTTGACTTACTCCTGGCAAAATTCTTGGAAGTTTTATTTAAGGTAAGTGAATATGTTGAAAGCTAGCAGTAATTCCAAAGATGTTACATGGCTTCACCAGAAGCAAAACATGCAAGACCAATGTAAGATTAAGTACTGGGGGGATTAAAGGGAAAAAAGACTGACTTTGTATCATTCCTTCCCAATAAATGACAAAAAGAAAAACTATCCCTGCCTACATAACGACAAATAACAATCAAACAAAAATTATTTTTAAGGGAACAAAGAATAGGGATACAATTTAACATAATATGCAACTGATTCATTACAAATTCACTAATTCATCTTGAGAATCAGAGGTGGAGACTTAAGATGAAGATGACCCATCCAGGAAGAGGACTATGGGGAAGGACTGAATGTAGAACACAACCTAGTAATTTCAACTTTTTGGTTGTTGCTTGCTTGCTTTTTTAAAATTTTTTTCCCTTCTTGATATGATTTTTCTTCTGCAGCATGATAAATGTGAAAATATTTAGAAGTATTGCACATGTTTGGCCTATACTGGATTGCTTGCTGTCTGGGAGAGGATGGAAGGGAGGGAGAAAAATTTGGAACACAAGGTTTTGCAAGGGTGAATGCTGAAAATTATATTTGCATGCATTTTGAAAATAAAAAGCTATTAAAAAAAAAGAATCAAAGGTAGAAAAAGACAACATATGTTTTCTAAGATTCCCTCCAACTTCGAAATGTAAGATCTTCCTTGATGCTAAGAGATATTTCCAGATGGATAAATGATATGTTGAATAAATTAGGATAAACAATAATGATAATTATTAATTAATGATATTAATATTGATAATTAGGATAAATAAATGAGAATGCTAAGAAAATCATAAGACAAAATTAAAGAATTTAAATAATGTAGAAAATCATATGAATAAACAAAGTATATCTAAAAAGAATGAGAATTTTGTAAACTTTTTTTTGTAAATTTTTTTTGGTAATTTTTTTTTGTAAAAATTTTGTAAACTTTTTTTTTTGTAAAGCAAAAGTGACCTACTGATATCTGACAAAATATTGAAAGATTCTGGTTTGTTTTATTGATTGATTATGATCTTTGACATAGCAAACTCTAGGTGAGAAAATTATTTTATCTAAAACCCTGTCAAAATATTTGCTGACATTTGTAGAGAGTTTCTTGTGGCACTAAAAAGTTTCAGTGACTTACCCAGCATCACATAGTGTTTTTTCTAAGATAGGAGGACTTCAAGATACATCTTCTTACTTTCAAGGTTGGCTTTCTACTTACTACCACTTTAAAGAGACATGAAAAGATATTATATTTGTGATGATAGAGGAAAAAAAAAACGTTGCTTTTTTCTTGAGAGTCTAAGGTTCCCCAGGATTAAACCTTGTTCTTTTGCATGAATCAAAATCACAGAACCTGCCCCCATTTTTTTTACAAAAAGCTCTTTATTTTTCAAATTACATGCAAAGATAGTTCTTAACATTCCCCCTTACAATAGATTATATTCTAATTTTTTCTCCCTCCTTCCCTGCTTTCCCTCCCCTAGTTAGCAATATAGATTAAATTTGTGCAATTCTTCTAAATATATTTCCACACTTGTTATGTTGTACAAGAAAAATCAGATCAGAAGGGAAAAAATATGAGAATGGAAAAAAAAGGCCAAGCAAACAAGCAATAACAACCAAAGTGAAAATACTCTGCTTTGATTTACATTTAGTCTTTACAATTCTCTCTCTGGATGCAGATGACTCCTTACATCACAAATCTATTGGAATTGCCTTGAATCACCTCATTGTTGAAAAGAGCCCAGTCCAGTGGCTCTTTCCAACAATGAGATGATTGAAGTTGGTTCCAATGATCTTGTGATGAAGAGAACCATTTACTCACAGAGAAAGGACTGTGGGAACTGAGTGTGGATCACAACATCGCATTTTCACTCTTTTTGAAGCTTGCTTGCATTTGTTTTCATACTCATTTTCTTTCCTTTTTGATCCAATTTTTCTTGTACAGAAAGATAATTGTATAAATATGTTTATAGGTTGGATTTAATATATTTTGACAGGTATAACATATATTGATTGGATTACTTGCCATCTAGTGGAGGAGGTAGGGGGGAAGCAGAGAAAAATTTGGAACACAAGGTTTTCCAAGGGTCAATGTTAAAAAATTATCCATGCATATGTTTTTGAAAATAAAAAGCTTTAATAAAAAGAAAAGAGCCAAGTCCATTATAGTTGATCATCACATTATCTTCTTGTTGCTGTGTACAATTTTCGCTTGGTTCTACTCACTCCATTTAGTATTAGTTTATGTAAATTTCTCCAGGCTTTTCTTAAATCCGCCTGCACATCATTTCCCAAAGAACAATATTTATGGTTACATGTATATATCACATACATATACCATAACTTATTCAGCCATTCTCCAATTGATGGGCATCCACATTTTCAGTTCCTTTCTACCACAAAAAAAGGCTGCTACAAACATTTTTGCACATGAGGGCCCTTTTCCCTTTTTTATGATTTCTTTGGGATACAGACCCAGGAGCAATACTGCTGGATCAAAGATATGCACAGTTTTATAGCCCTTTGGGCATAGTTCCAAATTGCTCTTCATAGCAACTCCACCAACTCCACCAACAATGTATTAGGTATCCCAGTTTTCCCACATTCCCTTCAACATTCATCATTATCTTTTCCTGTCATCTTAACCAATCTGAGAGGTATGAAGTGGTAACTCAGAGTTGCCTTAATTTGCATTTCCACAAAACTCCTTTAGAAGGTTAAAGTGAATAATCTGTTTCTTCTGGGATAAGACACAGGTTATTGTGTATTATTATTACATATGTTAAAAATACAATATAAAATGAGAGTATTTTATTTATTATTATTTAAAAGCTCTGAGGTTTTCCATTTAGGATATATACAATAGTCAGAAAACCTCAATAGATAGTTTTGTTTGAGGAAATACACATGGACATTTGTTCAAACTAAGCGGTAGAAATGTACAAATCAAAACAACTTTAGAATGTCATTTTAAATCTATTAGAGTTGCAAAAACAGTAAACAGAAATTTTTAAGTTAAATAATTGGCAGAAGAAATAGGTATTCCGAGACATTTTAATGAGCATTTAAGACTGAGCAAACATTTAACTCAGAACTTCTAGGTTGAAGTTCATCAAAAAATCACAAAAAAAGGAAAAAGAAAGCTAGATATAAAAAAACATTAATAGTTGTACTGTTCATAACAACAAAAATTGTAAGCAACCTAGAAGTATGATATATTTAGAGAATGACTAAAAAAATATGATATGCTGATGTAATTGAATATTGGGGGCTCTAAGTATGATAATTATGAAGCACAACAATTATGAAGTATGGAAAGATTGATGAGGTGATTTAGAGAAATAGATTCAGTACTGTATATATAATGATACTTTTTTTAAGAACATAAAATAAAGCCAAAGATGGTATGTCCAGAAGGAGACAAAGGTTAAAGATACTTTCTTTGCTTGTTGGTTAGTTGTTCAATTATTCAATTCTCCTTTGTTAAAAAAAAATTGGAAATTGTGTTAAAATTGGACTTCTTTTATATAATTATTTGATAACTTGAATTACAGATAGGTCCCAATTAGTGCAGATAATGAATCCTAAGAAGTGGAAGTATACTTTGAATTCACACTGCATATTTCTACTAGCCTTGACCCAATTACAATATTTTACATGAATTATAACTTTGAATAATGTGAATCTGAAAAATGTGACCACTTCATGAGATTCATTATTCATTCTAATCAGGACCTAGCTGGATTTTTGTTGTCAGTCATTTTGTCTATGTGTGCATATAAGTCTGTTCACACACACACACACACACACACACACACACACAGATGTGCACACGACAAGTACCATATATATGCTTGTATATGCAGATAAAGTAGATATATAGAGAAAAGGTCATATTAAATCAATCTGAAAGGCTATCTCTAATAGTGTTCCAGGAATATGTTTTTGCTATTTTTTTATAAGACTTTGATAAAGACATATATCTCATACTTATCAAATGTCATTTTGACAAGTGACTTTGAAAATGTGAAGTGAATGGACGTGATTTTGAAAATGACACAAAGTTGGAAAGATAAGTAACACATTCTGTGACAGAATCAGGATCTCCAAAGATCTTGAGCAAAATCCAAGAGAAAATTTAAATTTAAAATAAAATGAAATTTAGAGTTCTACTGTTAGGTTCTTACTAAGTGCTAATGAGATAGAACCTAACATTCTACATTTGGCTTTGAAAAATTAAATTCATAAGTATGAAATAGGTGAAGTGTGTCTAGGAAACAGTTTATTTGAAAATCATCTAAGGATTGTAGTAGACTGCAAGTCAGTATGAGTCAATAGCATAATAGAGTAGTCAAGAAACAAATGTAATGTTGTGCTGCATTAACAAAAGCACAGAGGTAAAAGAAGGTGACAGCCCCATAGAATGTTGTCTCTATCAGACCAATCCTACAATATTCTATATAGTTATGGATGCCATATTTTAGAAATATCATTGTTAAGCTGGAGAGCATCAAGGATAACTGAGATGCAAAAATAATTTAAGATCCTTTATTTTAGGATTAGCTGAAGGAAGCTGATGTTTATTCTTTTTATTTAAATAATAGCTTTTTATTTTCAAAATACATGCAAAGATAGCTTTCAACACTCACCCCCACAAAATGTTGTGTTTCAATTTTTTTTCCCTCACCTCCCTACCCTCTACCCCAGACAGCAAGTAATCCAATATAGATTAAACATGTACAATTCTTCCATATATCCACATTTATCATGCCGCATAAGAAAAATCAAATTAAAAAGAAAAAAAAATGAGAAAAAAAAAACAGAATATGAGCAAATAAGAACAAAAAATGGTGAAAATACTATGTTGTGATCCACATTCAATCCCCATAGTTTTCTCTCTGGATGCAGATGGTTCTCTTAATCACAAGTCTACTGGAATTGCCTGAATCACCTCATTGATGAAAAGAGCCATGTCCATCAGAGTTGATCACATAATCTTGTTGTGTACAATGTTCTTTTAGTTCTACTCATTTCACTTAGCATCAGTTCATGTAAGTCTCTGTAGATCTTTCTGAAATCAGATTTTTTAATAGATTGTTTCTTATAGAACAATAATATTCCATTGCATTCATCTACCACAACTTATTCAGCTATTTCTCAATTGATAGGCATCTGCTCAGTTTCCAGTTCCTTGCCACTACAAAAAGAGATGCTACAAATATTTTTTTACATGTGTGTCCTTTTCTCTTTTTTTTTAATGATTTCCTTGGGATACAGACCAGTAAACTATACTGGATCAAAAAGTATGCAGAGTTCTAAATTGTTCTCCAGAATGGTTGGATCACTTCACAACTCCACCAACAATGTATCAGTGTCCTAGTTTTTCCAGATCTCTTCCAACATTTATCATTATCTTTTCCAGTCATCTTAGCCAATCTGAGAGGTGTGTAGTGGTGCCTCATAATTTTCTTAATTTGCATTTCTCTAAGCTGATGTTCATTCTAAGGAAAAAAATAGGCAGAATGTGATACATTTCTTCAAGTTCTTGAAACAGAAATTAGGCTAGTTCCTCATCTGAAAGGATTGCAATGAGAGAAAACTTTTGATTTGAATACTTTGCTACAGCGTCCAATAAGAAATAGTTCTGTAAGGAGAGAGACAGTGGGCACTTTGAGGCCAATATGAAGTCCTGTGAAGATGAGCATCTTCTGTCCTTTGTCTTGACATTTGTTCTTTTCTTTATAATAAAGAAAATTAATCTGGAGGCTCTAAACTTATTCATTTTAGAAGGTCAGAAGAATGAGCCTCCATTAATCCAGGAAGAGGAAAGTTAGAGTCCATATTGAGAGGGTAAAATCTAAAATAACCAAGAAAACAAAGATTTAAGCTTCCAAGCATATCAATTTATTAAGTAATACATGTCAATTGTGTAATAAATCAGGATCAAGCCTCCTCAGCTTGGCACAAAAGCCCAAATACAGGGGAAGACAGATTTTTATGAATTAAGTGATAACAATAAAGAGGATACAAAATAGGATGTTTAATTAGGTAATCTGATTTCTAATTGGGGGAAAGAATGGGAGTTGTCCAAGATGGGAGAGGAATGTCAATTTTGAGAGGGGGGAGAGCAAACTGATACAATTCTATGAGGTCAGAAAAGATATCCTAGTCCTCCAAAGTGTCTTCAATCAAAGGAATATGGAAACATATTGATTGACCAGTATGGAGCCAGTTTTCAGATAAGACATATGAATTTCTTGAGATGTATAATAGTGAGAAAACTCTTTGCATCAGTGTTTGGATCTGGTTTGGTTTCTGTTCAGCATAATGTAAGTCCTTAGTTAAGGGTCTTTAAGCAACAAGTAGAGTTGGTCTAGTTTCCCAGCATGGAGGACTAGATTCAAAGAATGCAATAAAGTTTTCACATGATTCCTATAGTTGAATGAATTTTTCTCACAAGACAGAAATTGGTCTAAACCAGTAATTTCATGAAAAGGGAACTGAGCTAGATTCAGAATTGAGTCATAAGATAGATTCAGTGTAGTTCACTCAATTCCCCCAATTTCCAGAGCATCAGGTTTTCCAACCAAACCCATCTCTATATCCAAAGAAGAAGGAAATGTCCTTTAGGAACAGCTTAGTGGTATCTGAATATCTGTCATGTTGCAATGGAGATGAATTTTGTGGATCCAATGCCATGTATAAATTGTATTAAGTCTGAGGCCCACTTTATTCAGAGACTGAGATAATTGGGAAAATAATTGTACTTTTGTTTTCTTTATACCTGAAGTAAAAACTCTTTCTAAAAACTAATTCATTTTAAGTAGTTAATGGAATAGGAGTGGTCAGTTACTGATGGGAATCAGTAGGGAAAGCTGGAAAGACCCCTCAGTGGTATTCTTGAAGGCCTGAGAAGTAAATGTAACTGTTCTGGCTCTGGGAGAATGAGTCAGAGACATCCTCTAATAATGTGAATCTGAAAAATGTGACCACTTTATGAGATTCATTATTCACTCTAATCAGGACCTAACTGGATTTTTGTTGTCAGTCATTTTGTCTATGTGTGCATATAGGTCTGTGCACACACATACACACATATGTGCACAAGACAAGTACCATATATATGCATGTATATGCAGATAAAGTAGATATATATATAGAGAGAAAAGGTCATATTAAATCAATCTGAAAGGATATCTCTAATAGTGTCCCAGGGATATGTTTTTGCTGTATTTTATTTATTTTTTAATAAAATACTTTGATAAAGAAATAGATCTCATACTTATCAAGTATCATTTTGATAAGTGATTTTGAAAATGTGAATAATATCTACCTTTCTCACTGGATTAATGTAGGGCTCATCAAGATAATCAATAAGAAATAATTGGTTACAGAGACAGGACTGTGGGAACTGAGTATTGTTCATAACATAGCATTTTCACTTGTTTTATTGTTGTTTGCTTGCATTTTGTTTTGCTTCATTTTTTTACTGGTTTGATTTAATTTTTCTTGTGCAGCATGAAATAAAAAAGAGAGATATTTGATTAGTTTTAAAGTACTATGAAAATACTATTATTTCTGTTTTGAAGCTACTTTATATGTAGAGTGCTTATATATGAGTTTTTAGGGCAGCATTCTTTTTTTTTTTTTTTTAAACAGTAAGAAAAAAAAGGAAAACAGAAAAGAAATACAAAACAAAATAAAGCAAAACAAAAGAGAACATTGTCATATGTCCAACAGAACATCAGGGAGAATTCAAAATATATAATAAGAAATTACCAGTTCAAGAAAATACACACACACACACACACACACACACACACACACACACACACACAAACACATATATATGTATAGAAGAAATTATATTCATGAATGATCATTTTATCTTTCTTTCCTAGTAAATTGTTCTTTGGTTCTCTGCAACTCACTTTATTTACTTTATTCTCCCTCCCCCCCTTTCATCATCTTACCACTACCAAGCAAGCTTTATTTAGGAAAAGATATATTTATGTATACATATATATATATATATATATATATTCTCACAGACATACCCACCTCACATAAACACACACATCTTTCCTATCCTTGCTGCCTCTTTAAATTCTGCTCCTTGATATTACTTAATTTCCCACAACACAAGGATCCCTGTCTCATTTTCTTCCCACACTCTTTGCTTCCCCACTTGCCCACTCATATTTCTTTATAGATTTTGGAGGGTGCTACACCCTTCATGGTATATATGTAGTGTTACCTACTGAACGCATTCCTGATGTGGGTTTTCAGAACTCCTTACTCCTATAATGTCTCTGTGTCTATTCTTCCTCTGTATCTCATTTGTGTAACATGATTGCTATTTTTATTTTAACTCTGCCAATCTTTCTTTTTAGCTACCCTATTGTTGATGTAAATCTTATAGGCATATGTGAATATATATACATATTAAAAAAACTAAATAAATTGTCCAATGTTTAAACAATTTGTCCGTATTAAGTTTTTTTTTTTTTTTTCTGTGTCTCTTAAAAAGGACCAACACATGTAAAAATGTTTGTAGCAGCCTTTTTTGAATTGACAATGAACTGGAAACTGACTGGATATCCATCATTTGGGGAATGGCTAAATAAGTTACAATTTAGAAATGTTAAGAAATGTTATTGTTCTTTAAGAAATGATCAGTAGGATGATTTCAGAAAGGCCTGAAGAAAATTAGATGAATGATGCTAAGTGAAGTAAGTAGAACCAAGATAACATTGTACACATCCCCAATAAGATTATGTGATGATCAATTCTGATGGCTGTGTGTCTTTTAAGCAGTGAGGTTATTTAGACCAGTTCCAATGGACTTGTGATGGAGAGAGTCATCTGAATCCATAAAAAGAATTGTTGGGACTAAATGTGGATCACAACAGTTTTTTTCATCTTTTTGTGTTTTTTTTTTTTTTTTTTTTTTTTTGGCTTGCTTTTTGATTTTTTTCCCTCATTTCCCCCCTTTTTGATCTGATTTTTCTTGTGTAGTTTGATAAATGTGAAAATATGTATGGAAGAATTGTACATATTTAACATGTATTGTTTGCTGTCTAAGGGAAGGGATGGGACTTCCGGCCAAGATGGTGGCGTGGAGGCAGACAACTGCTTGAGCTCTGTGTTTTCTCTCAGGACTTACTTCATGACAAGCCTCAGAGTTAATGCTTGACCAGAAAAGAAACCCACAAATAATCACCAAGAGAAAACATCCTTGAAATTCGCCAGAGGTCTGTGTTTGCTCGGGGGAGGGTTGAACAGACTGGGCACAAACTGAGGGCAGGAAAACCAAAGTGAGACAGGCAGCTCACACAGCTCAGACCAGAGGGGGAGGGGTATGATCTCTGCCGTTTCTACAAAAAGACTTTTACCCCACTGTGGATATTCCACTTGGCAGCATGCCAGGAGCAGCGGAGAGGGTGTAAACACTGGAGGTGAAGATTAAAACCCGGGAAAGCTAGTGTGTCTCGGAACCCAGCCATCCCCAACCCCCTCCCAGAGTGACTACAAGTTCTATGAGCCTCAGAGCGCAGACTCAGCACAGCCATCGCTGTTCTGTTAGTGGCTCTCTGCTGCCCTCCCCCCCAGTCTGTAGACCCATCCAGCCCCATTCCCCCAAAAACAGACCAATTGTTTCTCTTGTCAATTTGTTTTCTTCCATTCTACTCTTGACAAAATGAACAAAAAATGCAAAAGGGCTCTAACCATTGACAGCTTCTGTACGGAGAGAGAGCAGACCTCAAATACTGAAGAGACTAAAAATAGACTGTCCCCAGAGGAATCCCCTAAGGGGGATATGATCTGCTCCTCAATGGAAAAGAATCTCATAGAGGAAATCAAAAAGGCTCTCACAAGCGAGCTAGAAGAAATATGGGAAAAGGAAAGGGAAGCTTTGCAAGAGAGCCTGGAGAAGTCATCCAGAGTGGATAAAGAGACCAAATCATTGAGAAATAAAATTAGTGAATTAGAAAAGGCAAAAAACTCCAGGGAAAACAGGATTAGTGAGCTGGAAAAGGTAAACAATTCCAAGGAAAACAGGATTAGTGAGCTGGATAAAGAAATCAGCTCTCTAAAAAATAAAATGGATAAAATGGAAAAAAATTCCATAGAAGATAAAAACAAAATTGGACAATTACAAAAAGATATTTAAAAAGTGAGTGAAGAAAATACATCATTGAAAATTAGACTCGAACAAGTAGAAATGAATGACTCAAGGAGAAACCAAGAGGTAGTCAAGCAAAACCAGAGAAATGAAAAAATTGAAAAGAATGTCAAATACTTTAATAGAAAGACAACAGACCTAGAAAACAGATCCAGGAGAGACAATTTGAGAATAATCGGACTCCCTGAAAAATGTGAGGGAAAAAAAGAGCTTAGACACTATTTTCAAAGAAATTATCAAAGAGAACTGCCCAGACGTTTTGGAAACAGAGGGTAAAATAGACATTGAAAAAATTCATCGGTTACCTACTGAAAGGGACCCAAAAATCAAAATGCCAAGAAATATAGTGGCCAAGTTCAAGAACCATCAGAAAAAGGAAAAAATATTGGAAGCTGCTAGAAAAAAAAAAAAAAAAAAACAATTCAGATATGGAGGAGCCACAATAAGGATAACCCAGGATCTAGCAGCATCCACATTAAAAGAACAAAGGACCTGGAACATGATATTCCGAAAGGCTAAGGAATTTAGTATGCAGCCAAGAATAACTTACCCAGCAAAAATGAGCATCATTTTCCAGGGAAGAAGATGGACACTTAACGAAATAAAATGAATCCCATCTATTTTTGATGAAAAAACCAGACCTACATAAAATGTTTGATCTTCAAATACAGAACTCAAGAGATTTCTAAAAAGGTAAAAAGAAATCTTGAGGACTATACTTCTGCCATAAAAATATGTAAAGAACATATGTATAATTTGTCCTAGAAACTAGAGGTGGAAAGGAAATTATATCACAAAAAAGGGGAAAGTGGTGGTTCTACATCTCATGAAGAGGCAACGGTAACCTATTATATCTGAGAGAAAGAAAGGAGGGAGATGAACATAGTGTGTATCAATAGACATATTCGATTTATGGTGAAACTTCTTCCACTTCATTGAAAAGTGAGAGGGAAGGAGTAAGCTAAGGGGAAAGGAATACAGAAATTGTGAGGAAAAGGGGTAAAATAAGGGGAGGAACTTTAAGGTGGGGGAGAGATACTAAAAAGGGAGGACTGTGAAAAGCAAGTGGTGTTCACAAGTTTAATACTGGGTAGGGGGGTAAGAGGGAAGGAAAGGGGAAAAGCATAAGCAGGGGTTAATAGGATGGCAAGCAATATAGAATTAGTCATTCTAACCATAAATGTAAATGGGGCAAACTGCCTCATAAAGAGGAAGCAGTTAGCAGATTCCATTAAAAGTCAGAATCCTACTATATGTTGTTTACAGGAAACATACCTGAAACAGGGTGATACATTCAAACTAAAAGTAAAAGGGTGGAGCAGAATCTACTATGTTTCAGGCAAAGCCAAAAAAGCAGAGGTAACCATCCTCATCTCAGATCAAGCAAAAACAAAAATTGACCTAATCAAAAGAGATAAGGAAGGGCATTATATCCTGCTAAAGGGTGCATCAATAATGAAGCAGTATCAATATTAAACATATATGCACCAAGTGGTGCAGCATCTAAATTCTTAAAAGAGAAATTAAGAGAGCTGCAAGAAGAAATAGACAGCAAAACTATAATAGTGGGAGATCTCAACCTTGCACTCTCAGAAGTAGATAAATCAAACCACAAAACAAATAAGAAAGAAGTCCAAGAGGTAAATAGAATACTAGAAAAGTTTGATATGATAGATCTTTGGCGAAAGCTAAATGGAGACAGAAAGGAGTAAACTTTCTTCTCAGCAGTTCATGGAACCTACATAAAAACTGATCATATACTAGGGCATAAAAACCTCAAAATCAAATGCAGTAAGGCAGAAATAGTAAATGCATCCTTTTCAGACCAGAATGCAATCAAAATTACCTTTAATAAAAAGCCAGGGGAAAATAGACCAAAAAATAATTGGAAACTAAATAATCTTATACTAAAGAATGATTGGGTAAAACAGCAAATCATAGACATAATTAATAACTTCACCAAAGAAAATGACAATAATGAGACATCATACCAAAATGTGTGGGATACAGCCAAAGCAGTAATAAGGGGAAGTTTTATATCTCTACAGGCCTACTTGCATAAAATAGAGAAAGAGAGGGCCAACGAATTGGGCTTACAACTAAAATTGCTAGAAAAGGAACAAATTAAAAACCCCCAGACAAACACAAAACTTGAAATTCAAAAAATAAAAGGTGAGATTAATAAAATTGAAAGTAAAAAAACTATTGAATTAATTAATAAAACTTAGAGTTGGTTTTATGAAAAAACCAACAAAATAGACAAACCCTTAGTAAACCTGATTAAAAAAAGGAAAGAGAAAAAGCAAATTGATAGTCTTGAAAATGAAAAGGGTGAACTCACCACTAATGAAGAGGAAATTAGAACAATAGTTAGGAGCTACTTTGCTCAACTTTATGCTGATAAATTCGATAACTTAAATGAAATGGAAGAATACCTTCAAAAATATAGCTTGCCCAGATTAACAGAGGAAGAAGTAAGTAGTCTAAATAGTCCCATCTCAGAAAAAGAAATAGACCAAGCTATTAACCAACTTCCTAAGAAAAAGTCCCCAGGACCAGATGGATTTACAGGTGAATTCTACCAAACATTTAAAGAACAACTAACTCCAATGCTATGTAAACTATTTGAAAAAATAGGGATTGAAGGAGTCCTACCAAATTCCTTCTATGACACAGACATGGTACTGATACCTAAACCAGGTAGATCAAAAACTGAGAAAGAAAACTATAGACCAATTTCCTTAATGAATATTGATGCTAAAATCTTAAATAAGATATTAGCAAATAGACTTCAGAAAATCATCCCCAGGATAATACACTATGACCAAGTGGGATTTATACCAGGAATGCAGGGCTGGTTTAATATTAGGAAAACTATTAGTATAATTAATTGACCATATTAATAATCAAATTAATAAAAACCATATGATCATCTCAATAGATGCAGAAAAGGCATTTGATAAAATCCAACATCCATTCCTACTAAAAACGCTTGAGAGTATAGGAATAAATGGACTATTCCTTAAAATAATAAGGAGCATATATTTAAAACCTTCAGTAAACATCATATGTAATGGTGATAAACTAGAACCTTTCCCTGTAAGATCAGGAGTGAAACAAGGTTGCCCACTATCACCATTACTATTCAATATAGTACTAGAAACTCTAGCCTTGGCAATAAGAGCCGAGAAAGAGATCCAAGGAATTATAGTAGGAAATGAAGAAATCAAATTGTCACTTTTCGCAGATGACATGATGGTATACTTAGAGAACCCCAAAGACTCTGCTAAAAAGCTATTAGAAATAATTCAGAATTTTAGCAAAGTCGCAGGATACAAAATAAATCCACATAAATCCTCAGGATTTTTATACATTACCAACACAATCCAACAGCAAGTGATACAAAGAGAAATTCCATTCAAAATAACAGTCGATAGTATAAAATATTTGGGAATATATCTACCAAAGGAGAGTCAGGAATTATATGAGCAAAATTACAAAACACTTGCCACAAAAATAAAGTCAGATTTAAATAATTGGAAAGACATTCAGTGTTCTTGGATAGGCCGAGCGAATATAATAAAGATGACAATACTCCCCAAACTAATCTATTTATTTAGTGCTATACCAATCAGACTCCCAAGAAACTATTTTAATGACCTAGAAAAAATAACAACGAAATTCATATGGAAGAATAAAAGGTCGAGAATTGCAAGGGAATTAATGAAAAAAAAATTAAATGAAGATGGTCTAGCTGTACCTGATCTAGAACTGTATTATAAAGCAAAATAGAACATTAGAAAAACTAGGTATGATAGACCTTTGGAGAAAACTGAATGGCAATAGAAAGGAATATACTTTCTTCTCAGCAGTTCATGGATCCTATACAAAAATAGACCATATATTAGGACATAAAGATCTCAAAATTAAATGTAGGAAGGCAGAAATAATAAATGCCTTCTTCTCAGATCACAATGCAATAAAAGCTACATTCAGTAAAAAGTTAGGGGTAAATAGACCAAAAAGTAATTGGAAACTGAATAATCTCATCTTAAAGAATGACTGGGTGAAAGAGCAAATTATAGAAACAATTAACAATTTCACCCAAGATAATGACAATGATGAGACATCATATCAAAATCTTTGGGATGCAGCTAAAGCAGTAATAAGGGGAAATTTTATATCTTTAGAGGCTTATTTGAAGAAAATAGAGAAAGAGAAGATTAACGAATTGGGCTTACAACTTAAAAGGCTAGAAAAAGACCAAATTATAAACCCCCAACCAAAAATTAAACTTGAAATACAAAAATTAAAAGGAGAAATCAATAATATTGAAAACATTTTTACAGTTAAAGGTTCTGATAAAGGCCTCATCTCCAAAATATACAGAGAATTGACTTTGATTTATAAGAAATCAAGTCATTCTCCAGTTGATAAATGGTCAAAGGATATGAAAAGACAATTTTCAGATGATGAAATTAAAACTTTTTCCACTCATATGAAAGAGTGCTCCAAATCACTATTGATCAGAGAAATGCAAATTAAGACAACTCTGAGGTATATATACACCTGTCAGATTGGCTAAGATGACAGGAACAAATACCAATGAATGTTGGAGGGGCTGTGGGAAAACTGGGACACTGATGCATTGTTGGTGGAGTTGTGAAAGAATCCAACCATTCTGGAAAGCAATCTGGAATTATGCCCCAAAAGTTATCAAAAGGGACCTGTATGTGCCAAAATGTTTGTGGCAGCCCTTTTTGTAGTGGCTAGAAACTGGAAAATGAATGGATGTCCATCAATTGGAGAATGGTTGGGTAAATTATGGTATATGAATGTTATGGAATATTATTGTTCTGTAAGAAATGACCAACAGGAGGAATACAGAGAGTCTTGGAGAGACTTATATCAACTGATGCTGAGTGAAACGAGCAGAACTAGGGGATCATTATACACTTCAACAATGATACTGTATGAGGATGTACTCTGATGGAAGTGGATATCTTCAACATAGAGAAGAGCTAATCCAATTCCAATTGATCAACGATGGACAGAATCAGCTACATCCAGAAAAGGAACACTGGGAAATGAGTGTAAACTGTGAGCATTTTTGTTGTTGTTGTTTAGTTTTGTTTTGTTTCTCTTCCCAGATTATTTTTACTTTGTGAATACAATCCTTCCTTTGCAACAACAACAACAACAACAAAATTCGGTTCTGCACATATAATATATTGTACCTAGGATATACTATAAGA
This sequence comes from Sminthopsis crassicaudata, assembly GCF_048593235.1. Taxonomy (NCBI): domain Eukaryota; kingdom Metazoa; phylum Chordata; class Mammalia; order Dasyuromorphia; family Dasyuridae; genus Sminthopsis; species Sminthopsis crassicaudata. The sequence goes on along the minus strand of NC_133618.1, from coordinate 480,014,556 downwards.
TATTTAATATGTATGGGAATGCCTGCCATCTAGGGGAGAGGGTGGAGGGAAGGAGGGGAAAAACTCAGAACAGAAGGGAGTACAAGGGATAATGTTGTAAAAAAAAAATTACCTATGCATATGTACTGTCAAAGAAAATGTTATAATTATAAAAATTAATAAAAAACAAAATTAAAAAAAATTTAAAAATAAGGGAAGGGATGGGGAAAGAGAGAAAAAAATTTTGAAACACAAGGTTTTGCACAGTAAATGCTGAAAATTATTTGCATGTATTTTGAAAATAAAAGCTACTATTAAAAAAAAAAGGAAAAAAGGAAAAAATCCTGATTAAGAAAATATATCCTGATTAAAGAAAAATCAACTTCATATTTTTTGGAACTTCACACTATTATTTTCTGTTCTGATTTGTGTGAACTTCTTTATATCTTAAATTTTCTGTTAAGTTACGATTTGGTTGATAGAAAGTCCTCAAAATCCAAGTTCTTTGAATGTCCACTTTTTCCCACTCAAGATTATAGATAATTTTGCTGAATGATATTTTGGACATAGGCCTAGTTCTTTTGATTGTTGCTAGATATGATTCCAGTATCTCTGGCCATTTATTGTATTGCTGATAAGTCTTCTACAATTCTTATTTAGCTCCAGCATATTTGACTTGTTTTTTCTTGTTTCTTGGAAAGTGTTCTCTTTGATCTGCGGTTTTTGAAATTTGGCAATAATATTCCTATGTGTTTTCCACACAGGATCTCTTTGAGGTGAGGTTATTAGTGGATTTTTTCTATTTCTGTTTTATTTTCATGTTTTATCACTCCAGAACAATTTTCTTGGATTATTTCCTGCATTATTGTGTCAAGATTCTATTTTTGGTTACAACTTTCTGCCAGTCCAATTATTTTTATATTTTCTCTTTTTGATCTGTTCTCCAGCTCTGTCATTTTTTAATAAGATGGTTCACATCATACTCTATATTCTCATTCTTTATAATCTGGTTTTATTATTTTTTGGTCTGGTCTCTTCATAACTTCACTAGGTTCCCTCTGCCCAATTCTAATTTTCAAAGTATTATTTTCATCTTTGAGACTATGTACCTTTTTTTTCTAGTTAGCTAACTATTTTTTCATAAGCTTCTTGTTTTTCTTAAATGTTTTTTTTTTTTTTTTCTTTAGCTTTTCTTCAATGTCTTTATTTGACTTTTGCGTTCTTTAAATTCTCTCTGGACAGGGAGTCATTTCACATTACTCTTTGGAGTAGAAGCTTTTTTTTTTTTTTTTTTTTTTTTTTTTTTAAGTATCCCCCTCTGAAGATGAATCCCTTTTCCTATAATAGGTTTCAATGGTGAGGTTCTTCTTTGATGCTTTTATATATATATTTATATATATATATATATATATATATATATATATATATATATATATATATTTTTTTTTTTTTTTTAATAAAAGGTATTAGTAAGCATCTCTAATCTTGGGATGGAGGCATACCTCAAGCTTCACTTCAACTCTCCTTTCTGACTAGGAACCCCAAACCAAGAGCTTCACCCTCCTACAAGTGCCCACTGACAGCAGTGCTCCTGCCTCATTCTTCTCTCACCAGTTTCCTTCTCATTCAGGGCTCAGTCCAGCAGCACAGTTGGGTCCGGCATTCCCAATCAGCCGAGATTCATTCTTTCTTCCCAGACACAAACTCCCACTTGACAAATAGTCGGGGATGTGAAAGTCTCTGTGGTTCCAGCTGAAGTTTCAGTCACACCCAGCTACCCCAAGAGATACCCTCTTAATATTTCTTTGGAGCTAGCCTGAGGTGTTTGCCTTTCAGACAGTTTAATCCCCAGCCCAGGGCCTTTCTTCAGATCTTCTCAGGTGGTATCTGGAGCATCCCCCTTCTGCCCTAAATCTTCTAGAGTTTTCACAAGTCTATATTCACCCTGAGGTATAAATTGTTCTATTTGTGGGGAGAATCAACAGAGCTTGAAATTTACCAACCTAATCTATCATCTTTCCAGAATCCTTTTTTTTTAAAGAGATTAAAGCTTTTTTATTTTCAAAATATATGGATACTGGAGGCGGAGCCAAGATGGCGGAGAAGAAACACACGACTCAGTGAACGTCCTCACTCCCTCACAACCAACTAGATAAATTAAGTCTCAAAATAAGCCCAGGACTGATAGATACCACAAGGACTGGAAGCACGACTTACCAGCTGAAGAGAATCTGGAGTTTCAACAGACAAGGTCAGTCCCCAGGGGAGGAAGAAAAGAGGCCAGCACAGACGGCTGGGTGCTCCCATACTGTGCCCATTGCGCTGGGAAGGGCTCTGGGATCAGAGAAGCCACTGAGGTAAAGGAATCTAGTACAGGCTGTTAGCTCTTCTCTGCTAATTATTTAGCAGTTCAGAAGAGAAAGCCAAAATATTTTAAAACTCAGATTAGATTTTCCCCGGATCCTGGAGGTGACTCAGCAGATCTCAGCACCAGGGAGTGTGGCCTCAGCTACCACCTGAGAATAGTTAAGAGATTGACAAGTGGGTGGATACGGCCCAAGGCAACACACACTGCCTAGCTTAGCTGGAGGGAGTGGAACTCAGCTCCAGGAAGTCCCAGAGAAGCGGAATCTTTGAACTAGGGACCACGGTTTCTGGCAGACACTTCCAGTTTGAGCACAGGGGCTTTTCACTTCACCTGCTGCAGACATCCAAGCCCCACCCAGACACATAGGCTGGGCTTTGTGCTGTCTTTACTACTCAATGCCCTCGGGCACAGCAGTGCTAATCACCTCTGAGGCACTTCCAGGGAGGGGGTGGGGAACTCTCTCCCAGAGCTCTATCTTAGCTCAGGCTCAGGAGCCGCTGCATCCATCTGGTCTGGGAGGAAGCTGGTAAAGAAGTAAATAAATAATTTCCTACCCCAGGGACAGACCCCAAAAGATTTTTTAAATATGAGCAAAAAAGCCAGAAAAACTATAGATTCCTTCTATACAGAGAAAGAGCGGGTATCCAACCCCGAGGAAGTTAACAGCAGAGAGACAGCAGATAACAACCTAAAGGGGAACGATTCCTGCCCCACATCACATAACTCTCTCCTAGAAGAAACTCTTAAAAAATTGAGGGAGTTTGAAGAAAAATGGGGAAAGGAAAGGGAAGCTATGATAGAGAATAACAACGTCCTGAAATTGGAGTTGGAAAAAATAAAGAATTCACAGGAGATGCAGGGAAACAAAATTTATGAATTAGAAAAGGTTAAAAAAACACAGGAAAGTAGGATTTCTGAATTGGAAAAGATAAAAAAGTCTCAAGAAAATAGAATTTCTGAATTGGAAAAAGAAAATAATTCTCAAAAAAAAAAATTAGGGAAATGGAAAAAAATTCAATAGAGCAAAATAATTCATTTAAAAATGAAATTGGGCATTTACAAACCTTTGGTAAATTTGATCAAAAAAAAGAAAGAGGAAAATCAAATTGATAGTCTTACAAATGAAAAGGGGGATCTTTCCACCAATGAAGAGGAAATTAGAGAAATAATAAGGAGTTACTTTGCCCAACTTTATGCCAATAAATTTGATAACTTAAGTGAAATGGATGACTTCCTCCAAAAATATAGGCTCCCTAGATTAACAGAGGAGGAGATAAATTGCTTAAATAGTCCCATTTCAGAAAAAGAAATAGAACAAGCTATTAATCAACTCCCCAGGAAAAAATCCCCAGGGCCAGATGGATTCACATGTGAATTCTACCAAACATTTAAAGAGCAATTAGCCCCAATGTTATATAAATTATTTGAAAAAATAGGGGATGAAGGAGTCCTACCAAACTCCTTTTATGACACAGACATGGTACTGATACCTAAACCAGGTAGATCGAAAACTGAGAAAGAAAATTATAGACCAATCTCCTTAATGACTATTGATGCTAAAATCTTAAATAAGATATTAGCAAAAAGACTTCAGAAAATCATCTCCAGGATAATACACTATGATTAAGTAGGATTTATTCCAGGAATGCAGGGCTGGTTTAATATTAGGAAAACTATTAATATAATTGACCATATTAATAATCAAATTAATAAGAACCATATGATCATCTCAATAGATGCAGAAAAAGCATTTGACAAAATCCAACATCCATTCCTACTAAAAACTCTTGAGAGTATAGGAATAAATGGACTATTCCTTAGAATAATCAGGAGCATATATTTAAGACCTTCAGTAAGCATAATATGCAATAGAAATAAACTGCAACCTTTCCCAGTAAGATCAGGAGTGAAACAAGGTTGCCCACTATCACCATTACTATTCAATATAGTACTAGAAACGCTAGCCTCGGCAATAAGAGCCGAGAAAGAGATTCAAGGAATTAGAGTAGGAAATGAGGAAATTAAACTATCACTTTTTGCAGATGACATGATGGTATACTTAGAGAACCCCAAAGACTCTGCTAAAAAGCTACTAGAAATAATTCAAAATTTCAGCAAAGTGGCAGGATACAAAATAAATGCACATAAATCCTCGGCATTTTTATATATCACTAACAAAATGTAACAGCAAGAGATACAAAGAGAAACTCCATTCCAAACAAATGTTGAGAGTATAAAGTATTTGGGAATCCATCTACCAAAGAAAAGTCAGGAATTATATGAGAAAAATTACAAAACACTTGCCACAAAAATAAAATCAGATTTAAATAATTGGAAAGACATTCAGTGCTCTTGGATAGGCCGAGCGAATATAATAAAGATGACAATACTCCCCAAACTAATCTATTTATTTAGTGCTATACCAATCAGACTCCCAAGAAACTATTTCAATGACCTAGAAAAAATAACAACAAAATTCATATGGAAGAATAAAAGGTCGAGAATTGCAAGGGAACTAATGGAAAAAAACTCAGAGGAAGGTGGTCTAAGTGTACCTGATCTAAAGCTATATTATATAGCAGCAGTCACCAAAACCATTTGGTATTGGCTAAGAAATAGACCGGTAGATCAGTGGAACAGATTAGATACAAAGGACAAAAAAGGATACATAAATAGCAACCTAATCTTTGACAAACCCAAAGATACCAATATTATGGATAAAAATTCATTATTCGGAAAAAACTGTTGGGAAAACTGGAAATTAGTATGGCAGAAATTAGATATGGATCCACACTTAACACCATATACCAAGATAAGATCAAAATGGGTCCATGATCTAGGCATAAAGAGGGAGATAATAAATAGATTAGAGGAACAGAGGATAATCTACCTCTCAGACTTGTGGAGGAGGAAGGAATTTATGACCAGAGGAGAACTAGAGATCATTATTGATCACAAAATAGAAGATTTTGATTACATCAAACTAAAAAGTTTCTGTACAAATAATACTAATGCAAACAAGATTAGAAGGGAAGTAACAAATTGGGAAAATATTTTTTAAAACAAAGGTTCTGACAAAGGTCTCATTTCCAAAATATATAGAGAACTGACCCTAATTTATAAGAAACCGAACCATTCTCCAATTGATAAATGGTCAAAGGATATGAACAGACAATTCTCAGAGGAAGAAATTGAAACTATATCCACTCACATGAAAGAGTGTTCCAAATCACTACTGATCAGAGAAATGCAAATTAAGACAACTCTGAGATACCACTACACACCTGTCAGATTGGCTAAGATGACAGGAACAAATAATGATGAATGTTGGAGGGGATGTGGGGAAACTGGGACACTAATACATTGCTGGTGGAGTTGCGAAAGAATCCAGCCATTCTGGAGAGCAATCTGGAATTATGCCCAAAAAGTTATCAAACTGTGCATACCCTTTGACCCAGCAGCGCTACTACTGGGATTATATCCCAAAGAAATACTAAAGAGTGGAAAGAGACATATATGTGCCAAAATGTTTGTGGCAGCTCTTTTTGTTGTAGCTAGAAGCTGGAAGATGAATGGATGTCCATCAGTTGGAGAATGGTTGGGTAAATTATGGTATATGAAGGTTATGGAATATTATTGCTCTGTAAGAAATGACCAGCAGGAGGAATACAGAGAGGCTTGGAGAGACTTAAATCAACTGATGCTGAGTGAAATGAGCAGAACCAGAAGATCACTGTACACTTCAACAACAATACTGTATGAGGATGTATTCTGATGGAAGTGGAAATCTTCAACATAAAGAAGATTCAACTCACTTCCAGTTGATCAATGATAGACAGAGGTAGCTACACCCAGAGAAGAAACACTGGGAAGTGAATGTAAATTGTTAGCACTAATATCTGTCTGCCCAGGTTGCATGTACCTTCGGATTCTAATGCTTATTGTGCAACAAGAAAATGATATTCACACACATGTATTGTACCTAGACTATATTGTAACACATGTAAAATGTATGGGATTGCCTGTCATCGGGGGGAGGGAATAGAGGGAGGGGGGGATAATTTGGAAAAATGAATACAAGGGATAATATTATAAAAAATATATATATAATAAAAAAATTAAAAAAAATATATGGATACTTTTCAACTTTTACCCTTGAAAAACCTTGTGTTCCAAATGTTTTTCTTCCTCCTTTCTCCTATCTCCTCCCTAAGATGGTAAATAATTAACTATAAATTAAACATGTGTAATTCTTCTACATACATTTTCAGAATTATCTTGCTGCACAAGAAAAATCATATCAAAAAGGGAAAAAATTAGAAAAAAAAGGGAAATAAATAACAAAAAAGTGTGTTGTGATCCACATTCAGCTTTCAGTTTCCTCTCTCTGGGTGCAGATGGCTCTTTCCATCATACATCCAATGGAAGTGGCCTAAATTACCTCATTGTTGAAAAGAACCTCATCCATCAGAATTTATCAGTATATAATATTCTTGTTACTATGTACAATATTCTCTTGATTCTACTCACTTTACTTAGCATCAATTCATATAAGTATTTCCATGCCTTTCTGAAATCATCCTGTTGATCGTTTAGTACAGAATAATATTCCATAACATTTATATGCCATAACTTATTCAGTCATTCACTAACTGATAGGCATCCACTCAGTTTCCAGTTTCTTGTTAGTACAGCATTTTAAAACTAAACATTATTCAAAGCAACAATGTGTGAAACAGATAAGAAAGATGACTTTTCATAAAACACAAGTGGTTGTACAAAAAGAATAACATACTTGGAGGAAAATATGTAATCTTAGTTATAAAGGATATATAAAAGGTTTTCTTCTGAATATAGCTGATCTCACTTAAATCAAAGAAATCTGCTGATTGGACCAAATAGGAAGAACTCTCCCAGGACTCTCTGGAATCCTCTACCTGCAGGATCCAAGTCTTTTGCTTCTAATAAGAAGTAAGAATGTGACACTGAAGGACACAGCTATACCAATTGTGTTATTCAGTTCACTTACATTAAAATGATTGAATATAATGTGCCTAGAGTTTATAAAGCCTTTTTCATCTTCTCAACAATATCACTATTAGATCTGTTTCCAAAGATGATTAGGGAAAAAGGAAAAAAATCTGAATGTTCTAAAACATTGGGAAAATTTGGGGTGCACTTTCAATTGAGAAATGGATGAACAAGTTGGGCTTGTGATAGATACTATAGTACTGTAAGAAATAATAAGTTCAATGATCTTAGGAAAAACATGGGTAGACTTGCACAAAATAATGAAGAGCAAAATGAATAGAATCAATAAGTACATGTACATAACATGGTAACATAATTAAAAAAAAAAACAACAACTTTGAGCAATTAGGTCATTTTAACTTATTGATACCCAAATTAACTACAAAGGACCTGTGAAGGAAGATACTATCTACATTTAGAGAAAGAACTAATAAATAAAAGCATGTATAGAGTATTTTACATCTATAACCATATTTTTGTCTAATGATAACTAATTCTAGAATGATGAGTTAGAGTAGGGAAGAAAAAAAGATGTGGGGGGAAACATATCCTACAATGTCATAGGTTGGATTTGAAGCCAGGACCTTTAACTCCAGAGTGAGTGTTCTTTCTACAGTAATACACTGTTCTTTAAAACAGGTCTGGAAGAGAGATGCCATTTACAGGTGATAAATGGGAGCTTGATACTATAATGCCTAGTATATAGAAAATGAATAATAAATACTTATTGATAAAAATTAATTACATTGCTTATTCATGTGTGAGAGTTCTCATTATAGTGCACACCATCTTACAAAGTAAATGCTTAGAAAGAAAAATAAAAGACAAAAACTAGAGAGAGGTACTTAGAGCAGAAAACTTTCCAATGCTTCTAGATTTTCAACCTCTTCACTTATTTGCTGAGGGTGTGAATAAGAATCCCCTGGATATTTTCTGCCTTCTTTTTCCCTTCTGGCTCTTACTCTTTTTGAAATGAAGTGATAAGCAGAAGATATAAATTTATCCATGCAGTTTGATTACTACTAATCTCTTTACCAAGACAGGCTATGGGTCAGACTTGGGAAGCCTGATACAAATAAAAGATGGGATGATGAGCTACCCACTTACTGAGCTCTTTATCTAACGTAAGTACCTTTAGATATGCATAAAACAATGAACCCTGGTATTTATCTTGTGTGAGTCTGTGTGTGGAGTTTTGCTCTGCAGCTAAGGGAATATCCATCTAAATTAATTTTCCCTTTGTGAAAGGCAGGGGGAGCATTGTTATTAAATGTATAAATGTGTGATCTATCATGGATATTAGTGCTGGAAAAGATGAATGAGACACTGAAGCAGATGTATGAGACCCTGACTCCCTACCCTACCTCTGCTGGGGCAGGTGATAAATGAGTTCCATTATTAGGCCTTGTTTGTTACTAAGTAGTGAGACAGGATTGACAGCTTCCTACCCTTGACTGTTCTTAGTTTAGAGGTCAGTGTGGACCAGTCTCTGAATTCAACCTGCCACCTCCCCATTCTCTCACTTTACAGAAAGGTTTCAGGCCAGAATGAGAGATGCTCTTCCCACATTCTACCAACTGATACATATAGAGAGGGATAAGACTGAATATCATACTGACTCTATTAGGCAAGAGTTCTTAATCTTTTCTGGATCCTTTTTGACTATATATCAAAGCTTATGGGCCCCTTCTCAGAATAGTCTTTTTAACAACGCAGAATAAAATATATGGAATTACAAAGAAAATAAATTATGTTAAAAGGGAATTATAAATTAAAACAACAACAACAACAACAACAACAACAACAACAACAACAACAACAACAACAACAACAACAACAACAACATAATTTCACATGCCCTGGATTAAGACCCTTTGCTTTAAGGCAAAAGAGGGGACTTAGATAGTGAGAAGAAAAATTTAATAGTGATAGACCACTCAGCCAACAAACTTTAATTAAGCACCTACTGTGTACTAAGTAATTTTGTTGTTGTTTGTAGTTTTCAGTCACATCTGAGTCTTCCTGACTCTATTTGGGATTTTCTTGCCAGAGATACTGGATTGGTTTGCCATTTTCTTCTGCCCATTTTACAGATGAAGAAATTAATGTATATAAGATTAAATGATTTGCCCAGAAGCACACAACTAATAAGTGTATAAAACTTTGAATGCAGGAAGATGTCTCTAAGCTCAGTATTCTTTCCATTGCACCACAGAGCTGGTATTTAGAGAGCCATTAAATAAAATCAGGAGACTTGGCTTCTGGCTATTTCTCTTCCCCTAACTAGCTCTGTGACTTTGGGTCAGTCCCACCTCTTCCAAGACCCTCAGTATCCTTCTCTACAAAAAGAAAAATTTGTATGAAATGATCTGTGAGGTTGCTTCCAACTCTGACATTCTTAATTCTTAAGTTCCTTCCAACTTTGGGATGCTATGATCTAAAAGTCCCTTCCATTTGTCAGAATCTATGAGGCCATGAATCCCCTTCTTTGGCACGGTGAGTTTATGGTTTAGCGACTATTTAGTCTAAAAGAAACATTTAATAAGTGAAGCTCCTTGTCCTAATATGGTTTGTCTCTCAGTCCATAATACAGACCATTAGGAGTTTCTGAGGCAGGTTAATGTACTGAAAACTGCAGGGTAGGGTGGCTTAATTAAGACCTTAGGTGAAGGGAAGTCATGTTTGCTTTTTACATAAGAAAAGAAGGAAGAGTAGAAGGTGGAGATCTCTATGACCTGAATTCTGAGTCACTTCGAAAGAACCCACTCCTCTTCACAGGAAAGTAACCCAGAAAATCAATGCTTTAATTAGGTCTGGGAGAAAAAGCAAGCTAAGGAGGAAAAGTCACTACTTTGGTTATGGCCTACAAGGTGGTTCAGTTCCAACGAGGGGTTATTCTGTTTTAAGAAAACAGCCTTTCCCAAATGGGCAGTTTTACTTTTCTTTAATTATTAAAGCCTAGGAAAAAAAAATCTTAACAAAGCTATAAAATAGAGAAATATTGGAAAGACACAAGGGAAGTAGTTGCTCTAGGAGGGGGAAAATGTCATTTTTATCTCTACTAAAAATGCCCAATGTCTCCCTGGGTAGCCATGATGTGATCATACTTTAACTGTCGTGCTCTGGGTAAGCCTTTGAAAGATTCAAAACAATAAAAGAGTAGAGGACAAAATAATCTCTCTCATAAAGAGAGTATGGTCTCTTTTGTGCTTGACAATTTTTCAAGGTAAGTTGAATTCTATCCATCCTTCAAGTTCTAATTAAATGCTACTTCCTGGAGGTAGCTAGGTGGCATAGTAAATAGAGCATTGTCTCTGGAGTCATGAGTTCAAATGTGAACTTGGACATTTACTCACTTATCCACTTGATACTCACTAGCTGTGTGACCCTGTACAAGTCACTTAACTTGGAATGCCTTGCCAAAAAAACTCACAAAAAACAAAAAATGCTAGCTCCTCTAGGAAGCCTTTTCTGACCTCTCCCCAGCCAAGTGACTTAATTCTCCTTTGACTACCAATGACATTTTGTTCTGAGGATTCAAACACACTACATATATGTATATACATACATACATATATATGGGTGTATACACGTATGGACTATATATACGCTCTATGTATACGAATATGTGCAATATATATTTCATATATACATACATGTATAACATACACATACACCATTTTTATATATGTATATGTTTAATATACATATGTACATGTGCATGTATGCATATACGCAAATACATATACATAAGAGAATAATGAGAAAACATATATATATTTGATACATTTATATGGAATTTTAACATTTGTAAAGTGCTTACATATTTTATCTCACTTGATCTCATAACAACTTTGAGATATAGGTGTTTATTATTCCTACCTCTGGAAGTAGAGTGCATCTGTTTTCTGGAGGTCTTCAAGGTGGAGATCACTTGTCAATGGTATTTGATAAGATTTTGCTCTGCTATAAATTGATCTAGATGAGCTTTGAGGTTCCTTTCAACTCAGATTCATCATGATTTTCTGAACATGGTCTTTTCAGGCCGTCATAGGATGTGTGACCACAGCACAAAAAATGAAATGCCATCCTTCACCAGATTTCTGACTCAATCTTGTTTAAAGTTTACTCCTTAGTCTGGCATTTAAGGTCCTCCACAATCTGGCTCCCACTTACATTTCCAACCTTTTTTCACATGACTTTTTTCAAACATTTTACATGGTCTAATATTCCCTGAATTTGCTTTCTACTACCTTTTGCTATGCTTTTGTCCCAGGGATGATCCATTCCTCTTTGCCTCCAAGAATCCTCATCTTCCTGCAAGATTTATATCACCTCTTCCAAGAAGCTTTCCTAGATTACCCTAGTTGTTTGCTCTTTTCCTTCTCAAGTTATCTTTTATTTATTTATGGATGTGGCTGCCTTTCTCCAGAAAAATGTAATCTTGAGATCCAGGAATGTTTGTTTTTGTTTATTCTTATCTCTAGTGCAGTGGCTCATAATAAATGCTTTGAAATGTTTGCTGATTTAACTTGAATTGATTTATTTTAAAATTGGTAAGGGGAAATTGAATTGACTTACTTAGGACCTTTCTAGAATTGACATTCTTTGACTAGGTGATTCTCATCATTTTCCCAAATACAATTCACAATTCATAATTTCTAATATTCTTCTTAAGATAAAGGAAGCAGCATCTATTTAACCAAGGCCAGGGCCTGGTCATTGTTTAATATAAACAAACAGCTGCTCTCATAATCAGTCAATTACAGTGTCAGAATAGTAATGCCATCCTACCACCCAGGTAACCAGTGGTGTTAAATGGAACATTTTGAATGCTAGCAGGTATTTATTCTTTTGTACTTTGCAAACTCCCAATGAGTAGGTAAGTACCCTGACTTGAAATTGCAGAAATTTCAAAAGGACCTGATTTCTAGTTCTATGAAGGTGGGATTATAATTATTTCTCTAATACCTGGGGTACCCTGGTACTCATTTTATCTGTAGTCTGAGCTACCTATGTAGTGCAGAAGATAGAAAACTGGGCAAGAAAATCTTGAGTTCAAATCCAACCTTAAATACTTACTAGCTATATGTCCTTGGCTAAACCATCTAACCTTGAGCTCCAGAAGGAAATGTCAAACAATCCCGATATCTTTATCAAGAAAACCCAAATGGGATCACAAAGAGATTCAACTGAAAGACAACTGAATTGAGTAACTATCTTAGATAACAAAGAAGAGTAGCTTGAGGTAAAAATTGGGCTAGGGAGAAGAGAAAGGAAAATAATTTTTTTCTTTTCTTTTTTTTTATTATAGCTTTTTATGTACAAAGCATATGCATGGGTAATTTTTCAACATTGACCCTTGCAAAAACTTCTGTTTCAACTTTCCCCCTCCTTCCTTCCACCCCCTCCCCTAGATGGCAGATAGTCCCATTCATGTTAAATATATTAAAATATATGTTAAATACAATATTCATATATACATATTTACACAATTATCTTGTTGCACAAAAAAGATCAGATTGAGAAAGAGAGAAAAAATATCCTGAGAAGAAAAAACAAAAATGCAAGCAAACAATAACAGAAAGAATGGAAATGTTATGTTGTGGTCCATACTCATTTCCCAGTGTTCTTTATCTGGGTATAGCTGGTTCTGTTCATTTCAGATCAATTAGAATTGATTTGGATCCTCTCATTGTTGAAGAGAGTCACATCTATCAGAATTGATCATCATATAGTATTGTTATTGAAGTATATAATGATCTTCTGTTCTGCTCATTTCGCTCAGCATCAGTTTATATATGTCTCTCCAAGCCTTGTTGTATTCATCCTGCTGGTAATTTCTTATAGAACAATAATATTCCATACCATTCAAATACCACAATTTATTTAGCTATTCTCCAATTGATGGGCATCCATTCAAGTTCCAGTTTCTAGCCACTATGAAAAGGGCTGCCACAAATATTTTTGCACATATGTGTCCCTTGGCAGATAGATTCTCAAATATTTTATACCATCAACAGTTATTTTAAATGGAATTACTCTTTGTATCTCTTGCTTTTGGATTTTGTTAGTGATATTTAAGAATGCTGATGATTTATGTGGATTTATTTTGTATCCTATAACTTTGCTAAAGTTGTGGATTATTTCTAATAGCTTTTTAGTAGACTCTCTGGGGTTCCATCATATCATCTGCAAAGAGTGATAATTTGGTTTCCTCATTATCTATTATAATTCCTTTCATCTGTTTTTCTTCTTTTATTGACAAAGCTAGCATTTCTAACACAATGTTGAATAGTAATGATGATAGTGGATAGCCTTGTTTCACTCCTGATCTTATTGGGAATGGTTCCAGTTTATCATCATTATATATGATGCTTACTGATGGTTTTAAATAGATGCTACTGACTATTTTAAGGAAAAGTCCATTTATTCCTATACTCTCTAGTGTTTTTAGTAGGAATGGGCATTGGATTTTATTAAATAATTTTTCTGCAGCTTTTGAGACGATCATATGTTTTTTGTTAACTTGGTTATTGATATAGCCAATTATGTTAATAGTTTTCCTAATATTGAATCAGCCCTGCATTCCTGGTATAAATCCTACTTGGTCATGTATAAAGGGCTGAAATTCTTAAAAGGTGTGCTTGAATCAGACAACCCAGCACTTAAGGTTAATTACCTATTAGACAATAACTCTATTAGGATATATTTGGAATTTCTCTTCTTTCAGTTAATGTTGGCTCAATGGTTGGGGTTAAGAGAATTGTAGGTAAGGATTAGGGGGTGGAGTGAGAGAGGCAAGAGAACTTCACTTGGCTACAGAAGGAGGAGAAAAGTGTGGAGATTCTGGACTCTAGAATCAAGGAGGGATTCTGGCAAAACTCCTGCAGGTTTGTCCATCTCCTTCATTTCTCCCTCTGAAGACCAAGGACTTTTGCTTATCTTAACTCTGGCTGTTCTTGAGGCCTCCAGGGAGCTAGCCCAGACTTTACAGTCATGGTGATGGGAGTTAGGAAAGGGTTAGGAAAGGGTTAGGAAACCCTTTTGGTTGATGCAAGGATAGCCTAATGATGGCACAGAGTACCCTGTAAAGGAATTTACAGGCCCAAAAACCTAGATTGATAAAAAGGTTTATTGTAGGATTTGGAAGTAAGATTAAAAGGTAGGAAAACACCAGAACTAGCGTGGCTCTGGTGGGCAGAAATCCTTGACATGACCAGTGTAAGGATGCCATGTTTGGGACCTCTGCAAAGAGTGGACTCCAGTCTGGCTCTTTTTATAATAAGGGGCTTTGGTCAATCTGAAGGGGCCCATGGATGGAGTCCCAGGCTGGCCTCCAACCTGAGCTTCAGTCAGGGTTAGAATTTGAATAGAATTCAATGGATCCTTAGATAAGGAAGAAGGTGTTTGTGGGGGTTGGGGAAACCTGAGCAGATAATAGGGGCTGGGAAAAGCTGGATATCATTGGAATTCAAAAAGGGTGTTTTTTGACCAGGATTTGTGAATCAAAAGATCCTAGTTTCTTCAGCCATGGGGGGATTGGAAATCAGAAAGGACTCTTAAAGGGACCTCAATCCCCATCAATGTGTATTATCATGGAAATGATTTTCTGTAATCTTTTTGCTAATATTTTATTCAAGATTTTTGCATTCAATGTTCATTAGGGAGATTGGTCTATAATTTTCTTTCTCTGTTTTGGTTCTACCAGTTTAGGTATCAGTACCATGTCTGTGTCATAAAAGGAATTTGGTAGGACTCCTCATTCCCTATTTTGTCAAATAGTTTATGTAGTATTGGGGTTAGTTCTTTAAATATTTGGTAGAATTCACATGTAAATCCATCTGGTCCTGGGGATTTTTTTTAGGGAGTTGATTAATAACTTGTTCTATTTCTTGTTCTAAAATGGGACTATTTAACCAATTTACTTCTTCTTCTGTTAATCTGAGCAACCTATATTTTTGAAGTATTCATCCATTTTATTTAAGTTATCAAATTTATTGGCATAAAGTTGGGCAAAGTAACTCCTAATTATTGCTCTAATTTCCTCTTTATTAGTCAACATTTCTCCCTTTTCATTTTTAAGACTAACAATTTGATTTTCCTCTTTCCTTTTTCTAATCAAATTTGCCCAGAGTTTATGTATTTTTTAAACCAACTCTTAGTTTTATTTATTAATTCAATGTTTTTTTTTCTTTCAATTTTATTGCTCTCCTTTTATTTTTAGAATTTCAAGTTAGTAACATAATAACATAATACATACTAGAAGTATGTAACAAACAACATGATCAAATAATCATAAATTGAGAATTTATAAATGTCCATAAGCCCATTGTCCATTAGTCTCATTTTGTGTTAGGAAATCCAATGATATCTGCTGGTTTTAAAGTTCTTTAACAGTCTTCTTATTAGCCATGCTCTTTCAGTGTCAGATGTTTCTTAGATTTTCTCCTTTGTTTTGAACTCTTTCTCTTTTTCTGTCTCTCTCCGATGGACAAGGCAAATATAACTCGCTGGCACACATCTGATTCCTTCTCCATCTGAAGAAATACAAGCAAACCCTCTCTCCCAGGCAGTTAACCTATCTGGTCCCTTCCATTCACCACTTTCTGGGACTCTCCACATCATCTGGTGATTATCTAAGAACAGTGGAGCTGTTTGCCCTCTGGTGGGTTATAAAACTTATATGCCGGAGCCAGTGCACCTTTGTCAAAAATTAGAAAATTAATGGTATAGAGAACTAAATTTAGAAGTTCTCTAGGGTTACCTGTGGCAGAATTTTTAGGTTCTTACTAAGTGCTAATGAGATAATGAGATGATAGGTTCTTACTAAGTGCTAAGTCAGTACTTAACAATTCTCCAGACCGACCTTCACCAGCTAAGTGCTCAAAAGTGAATTGTGTGTTAACTCCTATTTACAAATTGCATCTGACTTGGATTTTACATAAGTCATGAAACTTCGCAAGCCATAACAAATTTTGTCCAGGTTCTAGATTTCCAATCATTTGGGGTTAGGACTTCAAAGACAAACCATCTAGTAACATTTTAACATAAGCTGATGTAGCCCCATAAAGGATACAACCTTTTTTCAAATCTTTAATTTTATTAAAATCTAAAGGTGTATATCTTCTCTTTTTTTGACCTACAGAGTCAATATCTTCAATCACAGGATATGCATGTATAAAATCACTTATATCCTGTCCTTCTCTCTTAGCTTTAATCAATGATTTTTCTAATCTTGTCATTGGCTGCTTCACAGGAGATTCTGTTTGTGTTTCTGCCTCTTCCCCTCCTCCTTCTTGCTCCATCCCTGAAGGGTTACTTGAGGGAGGAGATGGGAAATGAACCTGTTGCTCAGAATTGTACTTAACTTCATTGTTATCTGATTCATCCTTTTCACCTAGTTTAGTTGATACCTCCCCATTTTGCTCCTTTAGTCTAATAGTTTTTAAAGACACTTGGATTAAATTGTAGGTACAAAGTGTATCTTTGGAAATTGAGTTTGGTTTGGAATTGTAGTGTTCACCTAATTGCTCTCCTACTAATTTCCACTCATCTGGATCCAATTCTTTTTCCAGAGAAAAACAAGGATATATGACCTGCTCAGTTTTTAAAAGTTCAGTAATCTCCTCCAAAATTATAATCAATCCTTGGCTTTTCATAACCTTGATAATGCTCTCTAAACATTTTCCTTGAACAGAAGGCATTTGCCCTATTTCACTGAAATTCTACTTTAGCTCTTTAACAAAGTTTAACAAAGTTTCCTTGTTACTCACGCTTCTGGGTCAGAGAGGCTTTTCCACTGAGATCTGGATCAGAGGCTTTTCCACTGGGATCTGGTTTGGGGGCTTTTCCATTGAGATCTGGTTTGGGGGCTTTTCCACTGTAATCAGGATTTTGTTGGTAACTGTTTGGGCGCCAAAATGTCAAGGTCCAGGCTAGCTCCTCTGAAGGGTTCAGAATCAGTCCTTGTCAGGATAAGCAAAAGTCCTTGCCCCACTTTGTGGATGCCAATTTGTAATGTTCTGTTGTTTCCAGAAACTGCCTATTGCTCTCTGGGAGGAGATCTGCTGTCTCAACTCAATCTCTTGGCCAGATTCTTCTTCTGCCGCCAACTCTGACCTAGAGTAGAGATTCCTCCTCCTCCAGAGTGCCACCCTCTTTTATCCTCCCAGAGAATGGGCATGGAATAACTCAGGGGCTTCTGGGAAAAAAATACTTCAACCAATGAACTTGCTCCTCTTAAACACGCAAGCTCCTCCCCAGAAGTTCAAAGGGGTAAAACTCCCTTTAAAGGCCAGGACTAGAGAATTGTTAAGTACTGCCTTAGCACTTAGTAAGAACCTAATATCTCATTATCTCATTAGCACTTAGTAAGAACCTAATAACTCATAAAAGAAATATAGTTCCAAGATTTCTTTTTACCTTTTTGTTTCTCTTTAGTACTATATTTGGAAGTCAAACTTTTTGTTTAGTTCTGGTTTTTTTCATCAGAAATAGATGGAATTCATCTATTTTATTGAATGTCCATTTTCTTCCCTGGAAGAAAATGCTCAGTTTGGCTGAGTAAGTTATTTTTGGCTGCATACCAAGTTCTTTAGCTTTTCGGAATATCAGATTCCAGGCTCTTCGATCCTTTAATATGGATGCTGCTAGATTCTGAATGTCCTTATTGTGGTTCCTTGGTATTTGAATTGTTTTTTTCTGCTTATAGTATTTTTTCCTTGGTCTAATAGTTCTGGAATTTAGCCACAATATTTCTCGGAGTTTTGATTTGGGGATTTCTTTTGGGAGGTGATTGATGAATTCTTTCAATGTCTATTTTACTTCTGTTTCTATAACATCTGGGCAGTTGTCTTTAATGATTTCCTGAAAAATAGTGTCAGAGCTCTTTTTTTCATCATAATTTTCAGGGTGTCCAATAATCTTTAGATTATCTCTCCTAGATCTATTTTCCAGGTCTGTTATTTTCCCAAGTAAGTATTTAACATTTTTTTCTATTTTTTCATTTTTTTGGTTTTGCTTGAGTGATTCTTGGTTTCTCCTCAAGTCATTCATTTCTATTTGTTCAAGTTTGATTTTTAATGAATATTTCTCTTCACTTAGTTTTTTATTTCTTTTTGTATTTGTCCAATTGAGTTTTTAAATGAGTTAATTTGTTCTATGGAATTATTTTCCATTTCACCAATTTTTTTTAATAATTATTTTCTTTTTCCAATTCACAAGTTCTGTTTTCCTTGGAATTGTTTATCTTTTCCAATTCACTAATTCTGTTTTTCAGCAAGTTGATTTTTTCCCCACTCTATCTTTTAATGAATTACATATCTTATTCTGATCCTCTTGCCAAGCTTCTCTTTCCTTTCCCCATTTTTCATCTAGCTCTCTTTTAAGATCCTTTATAATTTATTCTATGAGAGCCTTATGTGGTGAGAACCAGATCATATCCATCTTTGGATCTAGAGACAAACTGTTTTTAGTCTTCTCTAGGTTTGAAGGCTGCTCTCTTTTTGTATAGAAGATATGTATAGTTAGAGCCTGCTTAGCTTTTTTTCTCATTTTAAGAACAGGAAAAAAGAAAAGAAAAGCTATGATCTGATTGGGGGGGCAGTAGGATATTTCTAAGATGCCTCTATAGATAACAGGAAGTGACAGTGAAGCAGCATTCATAGGCTGTGCTGAGGTTAGCAGTTGTGCTGAAATCAATGGCAGTGGGAATGCAATATCTGCACTGGGAGCAGTGACTGCAGTTGCACCTGGATCATGCTGAGTCACTCTGGGTTCTGGGTGATTATGGCCAGGTCCCGATAGTGTCTAGTATTTTGGGATTATAGTCTTTACCCCCTGTGTTTCTAGCTTCTCTGCTGCTCTACTGGCTTGCTGCCAGGGTAAAGTAGCTCACACTATGGTAAAGTTCTCCCCACAAATTTTCCATTAGCAGAGACCACAGCATACCCCACTAGAGTCTTTCACTGCCTGCCTGAGTCTGCCCCTGGCCTACACCAGTCCCGACCCCATGCACAAGCAAAAACGGACCTTTTCTAGAGAATTACGAGATTATCTTCTGTTGATAATGTGCTGTACTCCCAATATTCATGGATTATGACAGTCAAGCACTAATTCTGAGGCTGAATTTCGTTAAAATTGATTGAGGGAAAAGGATAGCCTATGAAGATGCATGTGTCCTCTGCCATCTTGAAATAATCTTTTCTAAGATTTATTCCCTGGTACTTATTGAAGCTAGGTGTTTCAATATTAATATTTAAGACTTTCTATTTATTTAGCGCTATATCAATCAGACTCCCAAAAAACTATTTTAATGACCTAGAAAAAAATAACAATAAAGTTCATATGGAAAAACAAAAGGTCAAGAATTTCAAGGGAATTAATGAAAAAAAAAATCAAATGAAGGTGGCCTAGCTGTACCAGATTTAAAATTATATTATAAAGCAGCAGTTACCAAAACCATTTGCTATTGGCTAAGAAATAAACTAGTTGATCAAGGGGTCCAAAGGACAAAATAATCAATAACTCTAAAAACCTAGTGTTTGACAAACCCAAGGACCCCAGCCTTAGGGATAAGAACTCAATGTTTGACAAAAATCACTGGGAAAAACTGGAAATTAATATGGCAGAAACTAGGCATTGACCCACACTTAACACCGTACACCAAGGTCAGATCAAAATGGGTTCATGACCTAGGAATAAAGAATGAGATTATAAATAAGTTAGAGGAACATAGGATAGTTTACCTCTCAGACCTGTGGAAGAGGAATGAATTTATGTCCAAAGAAGAACTAGAATTATTGACTACAAAGTAGAAAACTTTGATTATATCCAATTTAAAAGTTTTTGTACAAACAAAACTAATGCAGATAGGATTAGAAGGGAAACAATAAACTGGGAAAATATTTTTATAGTCAAAGATTCCGATAAAGGCCTCATTTCCAAAATATATAGAGAATTGACTCTAATGTATAAGCGATCGAGCTAATGTTCAATTGATAAATGGTCAAAGGATATGAACAAACAATTCACAGATGAAGAAATTGAAATTATTTCTAGTCATATGAAAAGATGCTCCAATCCATTATTAATCAGAGAAATGCAAATTAAGACAACTCTGAGATAATACTACACACCTATCAGATTGGCTAGAATGACAGGGAAAGATAATGCAGAATTTTAAAAGGGATGTGGGAAAACAGGGACACTGATTCATTGTTGGTGGAATTGTGAATATATCCAGTCATTCTGGAGGGCAATTTGGAACTATGCTCAAAAAGTTATCAAATTGTGCATACCCTTTGACCCAGCAGTGTTACTACTGAGCTTATATCCGAAAGAGATCTTAAAGAAGGGAAAGGGACCTCTATGTGAAAGAATGTTTGTGGCAGCCCTCTTTGTGGTGGCCAGAAACTGGAAACTACATGGATACCCATCAATTGGAGATTGGCTGAATAAATCGTGGTATATGAATATTATGAAATATTATTGTTCTGTAAGAAATGACCAACAGGATGATTTCAGAAAAGCCTGGAGAGACTTACATGAACTGATGCTAAGTGAAATGAGCAGGACCAGGAGATTGGTATATACTTCAACAACAATACTATATGATGATCAATTCTGATGGATGTGGCCAGTTTCAACAATGAGATGAACCAAATCAGTTCCAATACAGCAGCAATGAACTGAACCAGCTACACCCAGCAAAAGAACTCTAGGGGATGACTATGAACCACTACATAGAATTCCCAATCCCTCTAATTTTGTCTGCCTACATTTTGGATTTCCTTCATAGACTAATTGTACACTATTTCAAAGTCTGATTCTTTTTGTACAGCAAAACAACTGTTTGGGCATGTATACATATATTGTATTTAAGTTATACTTTAACATATTTAACATGTATTGGTCAACCTGCCATCTTGGGGGTGAGGGAAGGAAAAATTAGAACAAAAAGTTTGGCAATTGTCAATGTTGTAAAATTACCCATGCACATATCTAGTAAATAAAAACTATTAAAATTAATATATATATATATATATATATTTAAGACTTATGGACCTGTATATCCATTCCCTCAATTTCTGACACTTGGCATATGGCACATATTAGAAAAGTTTATTGAAGTTGAAGCAAAACAGGACACTTACTGAAGTACTCTTGTAATATGAGCTTTGTGTTTTTTGTTTCTATGTCATGAAGGAAGGGGGTGAAGCACTTTACAGAGATAATAATGATTGATAACTGTTGGATTATCTAGAAAACCAAACCAATCTTCTTCCTCCATCTTCTCTAATTTTTTTTTCCTTTCTGCTCTCTCTACTCTTTTCCCAGTCTTTTGGCTATTTTCATGCATTCATTTTAAGAGGATAGCATACAGAGTGGATAGAGGATCATCTTTGTAGTCAAGAATTGAGTTCAAATCTCTGCCGCATATTTGTGGTGCAAATTACTAGTTGTTGCCAGAAATCAGTGTTAATGTTGACTTATTGTTAATGCTCAGATAAAATATTAATATCATAAAAGAGATAGTATGGTTAAGAGTGATACAGAGCACCTGAGTTTCAGTGATGCTTGTTATCTATGTCACTTTTGGTAAGTGATATCACTTCCCTGAGCCTCAATATCCTCATCCAAAAAATGAGGAGGTAAGATATTATTAGGAGGTGAGCTGAAATGGCCTCTCTCCTTTATCCAGCTCTAAATTTTTGTTTCTAGGATCCTGCATCATAGACAAGTTTCCAGTCTACACTGACATATTAATGAAATGCTAGGTCCAGATGAAATAAGAATATAGCCTAAATGATTGCTCTTGGGAAAGATAAAAGAATAAATGAAATGTGGTCCTTTCCTGTAAGAGGCAACATTTTGCAATGAAAAGAAAGATAAATTAAAAGTTAAAAATCTTGGGTCCTGATGAGAATTCTGGTCTCATTAGGATTAGGGTACTTGTTAGTGAAGTCACTTTCCTTTTCTGGATTTCAGTTTCTATAATCTTAACACAAGGAATATTGGACAGAAGACACTGAAGTTCCAATGCAGCTCTAAATCTTACGGTTGATAGGTAAAGCAGGAAGGCAAACTCTAGCCCTAATTTTGGGTGGGACATATGACTGAATTACTTGCCTAAATGAGTTTAATAATTACATTTTATTTTAGTTATTAAAACTTTTTTTCCACGACTATTTGAGAATTTACTGTTAGCAGAAATATGTTTGATTGCTGGGAAGCTGGATAGAAGGTAAGAGTGATTCTACCATTGATTAAACTTGCAAGAAGTTCCCAGAGCATTGGGGTGGTGGTGTGTTTAGTTTTGGTACTACCTAGCCTATTGCCTAGGAGATTACTTTTCTATTTTTATCCTATTCTATTTTTATAAAGAAATTCAGGGGGAAAGGAGGCTATATAGATCTAGTAAAATGAAATCAATAATTTGTAAATCATTGTTTTGTTATTTTGCTTTTAATACAAAACTTTAAAGCTTTAGATAAAAGCCACTCTATCTCCCATAATTCTTTTATTAGGTGTTAATTATCTAGGAACATTAGAGCCCACCTTATGCATAGAGGCAGCAAATAAATTGGCCTCACAGGAAAAAAAGACTCACTATTGACTCTTGGACTGGATGATATGGGTCCTGACAATTGATTGAAGAGACAGTTGGAATGGAAATCCTCATCCTATCAAACCTTGAAAGGAGCATCAGAGAACTAACTTGTCAGAACTTGAAGGGATGTTAGAGAGCATCTCCTCTGGCTCTCTTATTTTAGAAAAGAAGATTATTATCCAAGGTTATTTAATGGCAGAGCAAGAACTCAGATCCAAATTTTTGACTCCCAGTTTGGGGATCTTTCCACTCAACAATTTTTTTAGTTCTGGGTTACTTTACAAGTCCTGGGATTGAATCAAAGACTGAGAAATGGCCAAGGAGATCAGGGAGAGAAGTATAATGAGTATAAGCAGAGACTGAAAAAAAATTAGACTATCATTATAGACATTGAAGGGTATGTGGTCAAATTCTACAAATTCATGAAGATAACATTGCATTTTCTTATTGTCATAATCACCATCACCATCATCATCATGCAATTATAAATAATTTTAAAACTGGTATGTGTGTATATTATGTATATACACAGACACAAACACACACATATATGTAAATATGTGTACATATATGGTTCCTCTGTGATGATTATATCACAGTTTTCTGTATTTTCAGAAAACATACAAATATAAAAATATTTTAGAACCTACACACTAATGTGTGTGTATATATACACACACATACATACATATATGTATATACATATATATATATACACATATACATACATATATGTGTTTATATTGGTCTTACCATGACAATGACTTCCCCATATATGTGTGTGTGTATGTATATATATATATATATATATATATATATATATATATATATATATATATATATGAAAGTCATTGTCATAGTAAGACCAATGAGAGGAAAGGTAGAGTGTTCAAGGAATACTCCTTTGAAGAGATGTGAAACACTACCATAAAAGAGAGGACTTGAAAGCACTATTGAAAATCAGGGGAAAAGTATCAGAAGATTAGATAAATACTTATAACAGAAAACTAGAGTGCCACATTACCCAATTAAAGGCAATAACATAGAAACATGCACAACGGAATCTAGAAAACAAATGTCTACTTACAACCAAGTTGTAACTGATTAAATAATAGATTTAAATAATTAAATAATTGAAGCAAAATAGAATTTTCATATTTCATTTTAAACAACTGCTTTAACTCTATACCCTATCCAAGAATATCAAGGCTTGGGATCCCATTCATCCAAAGATCTAGAGCTGAAGAGCACCTTCAAGGTCTTCTGTTCAATATTCTTTATTCTTCTTGTGTAGATCTCAGTTTTTACTTAGATCCTTAAAAGGAGAATAATAACATTGACAGTAAGAAGAAAAATGGTACCAGAATCCAGGATCTCTAATTTTACTCTTTCCATTCAATTCTTTCCATTTGCAAAATATAGCCTCTTATAGAATGGGATGATCTTTTTGTCTTTTCAGATCTCTTCTCTGAGATCAAGTTCATAGCTATAATTATATAACATTCACGTGCTTTTCAATTTAATTGTTTTGCTGTTGTTCCTTTCTTTTATATAGTATTAGTGATTGCATATGTTATTTTATTAGGTCTGCCTATTTTACTTTTCATCAGTTCAAAATTCTTTCTGAGTTTCTCTGTATTCATCATGTTCATAATTTCTGATGACACAGTAATATTCCATCACATTCATACTCCACAACTTGTTTACTATTCTCCAACCACTGAGAATCTGTTGTGTTTTCAGTTCTTTGCTATAGTGAAAAGGTCTGTTATGAATTTTTTTCTTTTTGTCACAAAATAACAGTTTTAATGCACATTTTTTGGAATTGCAAAATAAACTGTAATAAATTTAGAAAATACTTTAAACATAGAGCATATGATAAATCTAAGACAGTTTTAGAAAGATTAAAACTTTCACAACAAAAGACAAGTTATAACCTCACTGAGGGAATCTAGGTGGACACAATGTCAGGTCTGGCGTGAGGAAGATTTATCTTCATGAGTTCAAATCTGGCCTCAGTAATTTATTAGTTCTGAGACCTTGAACAAATCTGTTTTCGCTTCAGTTTCCTCTTATATAAAATTAGCTAGAGAAAGAAACAACAAACCACTTCAATAATTTTGCCCAGAGAACCTTAAATATGGTAACTCAGAGTTGGACATGACTGAACAACAACAACTTCAGTGAGTCATTAATGGTATGTAATGACAACAATTATGTACTTTTCAATTTGATGAATATGACTTCCAGAGAGAGATTATGAAGTGAATAAAATCCAAGAGTGGAATCAAAAGTTCTTCAAAGAGGTCTCTGTATCTGTTCATTGGCATAAACTCAGCCACTTATAAAGAAACAGCAAACAAATGGCTGAGTCATACAAATTTGTTTTGGAAATAGAATTTTGTGACAGCAATTCAGGACCAGGTCACTGCAGAAAAGCTCTCTTTAATTAGCTCAGACTTAATAATTGATGAAACTCAAGCAGGGAAATGGTGGGAAAAGTACAATATAGAATTACAAATTACTTCTTCATACCAAAAAGATATGACCTAGTGGTTAGAATTATGCATCAATGGCTTGCTATCTTTATTAATTGATGTGACAAATTCCCATATTGCAAATTTAGATCTCAAAATGTTCATAATTAAACCAATAAATTGGACTAGAACCAGATAAAGAGGAAGAGAAGGAAGAGCTCTGATCTCTAAGACAAAAAATCTGGATTCTTGAACAGGTTCAGCCATATTTTATGTTAGGGATTGGGAGGGGTCATCATTTTGCTTTGTTTTCTAATCTGTAAAGTGAGCTTCCTTCTCTGCTTACCTCAAGCTTTTTTTTCTGGTCCAGTATAGAATCTTCCTGAAAGATAAATTCCCTTTATCAAGACAGATCTACATTTCAAAGATTTAGAGTTTCCTGGAGATGGCACTAAGAGATTCATTGACTTGTCCAGTCATAAGTCCAGTAAGTGTCAGAGGCAGGATTTGAATGTAGGACCTGCTCTCTTTTCACCATATCACAATACCTTATAATAAAATCTTGATGAAGAGCCAATGACATAATGCATAAGGGTGAAATTTGCAACCTCTAAAGGCCTATATGAATATAGAGAGTTATATATATCAAAAGGTAGCACTGCTCCAGGAACATTGGGACCATAGTCTAGTAGATTTAAAGCTGTAAGATACCACAGGGATTATCTACTACAGTCCCTTCATTTTACTGATTAAAAATGGAGGTTCTGAATAATTGTGATTAACTCAATCAACTCAGCTGATAAAAGTGCCCGGGATTTAAATGTGGATCCACAAAAGTGGATTTCAAATCCTGGCTCCTACACTGATTCTGTGTGACCTCAGGGAAGTCATTTTTCCTCACTGACCATATTCTCTTTATTTTAAAAAAGGAAAGAGTGGGATAATCTCTTCCAACTATAAATCCTATCATCCTCAACCCAAGTCTCCTGACTCCAAGACTAGTGCTCTTTACACTGCATGGAAGAGATGTCAAAAGCAAAATTAGATACCCATTTCCCATGTCATATTGTCAGCCTTTTGAAGTCCTGCCTCCTTATTTTATTTTTAAAATTATTGGGCCCTTCAATCCTGTCCCAAGGCATCTGGGTGCTGCTTAATTGGTCATCTGGCCACCACTCTGGGGAAGCTGATCCAACTTTTCAATTTGCCATAGCAGTTACTTAGGGGCTTTGAGCCTATATCTCTGTAACCTGCAGATAGGAAAAGCTATCAGAGAAGATAAGAAAGCCAACTCTGATAGTGCCTGGGGAAAGCATGAAGTGACACTTCTCTTGGCCAGGGAAAAGAGAAATAGAGGGAGAAACTTAACTACCTGCCTCCAGCAAAATTGAAAAGTCTTCAGCATCCTCCCATCTCCTCATCAGAACCTGTCAGTTCCCTTTCTACCTTTTCCCTTGAAGGTGACTTCCTTCAACCCTGGAATCAGAGTGTCTTTTTGTCCATATCTAAAGTCATAGTTAATCAGCCCTAAGCTTAAATATGACACTTTCCAGGGAAATTGGTATGGTTGTGGAGGAAGCTGGGAGCCTAAAAAAACTTTTTTAATTGTTGAAGGAATGAAGTTGCCAGAATGTGATCACAGGCAATGAGGTTAATGATTTGGGAGACTCGGAGTCTCCCACACAGGTTCACAAAGCTGCCCCACTCCCCACCTCCTCCTGTATTAAATGGGATGCTATACTCTGAAACTCTCCATGTTGAAAGAGAATATTCTTCTGGATATCCAAACCCTAAAGCTTTTATTGACTGATCCCTTGCAAACTAAAGAGCAAAGAAATTCTGATTTTAACTTTGAACCTCCAAAAATCATTATTTACGCACCAGATTTTAAGAGGAGGATTTGACGTGTTGTTGACTTTATTGCTTATGTTGGCAGCTTTTAGTCTTAGCTCTGCTATCACTTGGAAAGGCAGGGTGTCCCTGTCTTTGGGCCATAGGTGGCTCCTTCCTAGCATTTGTTTTCTTTTTTTATGATGATCCATTAGCAGGACTGCAGCAAAGATTCTGCCTTGTCCTGATAGCCAGGAAGGATCTGAAGCAAGGATGACTGATTCAGAAGTTCTACATTTGATTGTTGATAGGAGCAGGAATATTGGGCAGCTATGTGGCACAGTGGATAGAACACCTGACCTGGAGTCAGGAACACCTGAGTTTAAATTCTGACCTCACACAGCTATTAGCTGTGTGGTCCTGAGCAAGTCACTTAGGCCTTGTTTGCTTCAGCTTCTTCATCTGTAAAATGAGCTCAAGAAAATCCTAAATGGTGTCACAAAGAGACACGGATGAAATGACTCAATGACAAAAACAAGGAAAAAGAGAAGAAACAAAAAAGACAAAAAGAGAGAAGCAAGTTCTTTTAATTCTATATTCTTCATGGTGACTTGGAATTCTAGGGGGTGAGCACCCAAAAGGGCTACTCACTCACTAGGGTTTTGTAGGGGATGTTTTTCTTGAAAGAGAAGTCATAGAATTTTAAAAGAACATTAAACTTAATAACCATATGGAAACACAACCATTCAAATAGACAAATATAAAAAAATGGCTATCCCAAACACTTTACTCAATTTATTTATAAGTTTTTATTAAAAATGTGTGTATTAACTGTAATGATAACAAAATGTTCTGTTTACTTTCATGTCTCCTTCTGGTCCCTTTTTTCTTGTTTTTTTTATTTCTTTTTTTTTTTAAGTCACAATTTGCATGTATATCACTATTCAGAATTTCCTTTCTTTGCATCACTTCATATGTCTTCCCATATTTCTTTGTATTTTATCACATTTGTCATATCTTATGGTGTACACAATATTCTATTATGTTCAAATAGTACAGCATCATTCCCCAATTGTTAGACATATGGGCTATTTCCAGTTTTTGTTGTTGTTATGATGAAATCTTCTCTGACTTTTTTTTGTTAACTCTTTCTTTTGCCTTGATAATATGTTTAAGGTCAAGTCATAGTAATAGGATAGAGCATGATAGGTTTTGTAATTCTGATTGTATAGTATCATGTGGGTTTCCCATACCAGTAATGTGGTTGTTACCCAAGTTCTCTATAGACCTGCTGATGCTGACTTTAATCTTTGTACAAGAAAGCAAAACTAATGATCAAAACTCCCCACCAATGTTTGCCATTATCTACGGAATCACAGAATTCAATAGTAGCAATAATAAAAAAGAACCTTTTAACTTTACACAAGGAACCTTTGGAATTAATGCTCTTGTTTACCTTCTCCACACATGTTTATGAAATTGTGATTTATATTAAAAGTGTATGACTTTTGAATAAGATCAAGCATGTAGGTTATTATTTTTAATCAGAGATGAAATTAATTTTTTCTAGGTGGAAATGGAATGGCTTTTGTTATTAGGGTATCCAAGAGATGAAAACAGGACTTCCCTCTGACTTCACTAAGAGAGGAATGAAGAGGAAACAAGTGAATTTTCCATGATCCAATCACCATTATCACTATATGTTAAGGGAAGCAAGGTGGTACAGAAGCCTTCAGTCAGGAAGTCCTGAGTTCAGATCTAGCCTTAGATACTTCACTACTATGGCAAGTCATCTAAACTGTTTACCTCAGTTTCCTCATCTGTAAAATGAGGATAATAATGGCACTTACTCTCAGAATTGTTGTAAGGATCAAATTAGATAATTCCCACAATAAGTGTGATGCAAATTTAGTTCTATTATTATTGTCATAAAGGAGACCTGCTTCTACAGTTATTTATCACAAGTATCTTATATGGGGAGCAGTAACAGATTATGTAACAGCTCAGAAACTAAGACAAATAGGCCTTTTATTAAAAGATAAATTTGCAGCCCCTTCCCCCCCAAAACAGATTCTTTTGTTCTTATTTAGTCATTTCAGTTGTATCTGATTTTTAGTGACCCCATTAGGGATTTTCTTGGCCAAGATACTGAGATGATCTTTCCATTGAGCAAACTAAGACAAAAATGGTTAAATGACTTGCCCAAGGATGCATAGCTAATAACTATCTAAGGCTGGACTTGAACCCATGAAGATAAGTCTTCCTGACTCTAAGCCCAACCTAGCTAACCCTAGTTTTTTTTTTTAAATATATTTTGAATATACAACGTATCTATGATATTAATCTGCAGGTGGGATTTTCCATTATGTGTTGCCAGTTGTAATCCAGTTATAACATAAATTTCAGGGAGTTGATCAAGATGTCCAAGAGTTAAGTGACTTGCCCAAAATGGCACTGTGAGTAGGTGTCAGTAAGGGAATATAAACTCCTCTTCCTGACTTCAACAGCCCATTATTTTTGTGTGAGTGTTGCAATCAGACGATGTATTTAGCCCTTTGCAGATGTCCAGTCATGAGTTTGGATGCCAGGATTGGACAGTCCCTGATTTAATTGGATATGACAGATGTTTATTAGATGCCTAGGACCAAGCTAGGTACTGTTCCTGGCGCTTTGGGAACAAGAAAGCCCTTCTCCTTGGAGAAGTCAGACTTTACTGGGGAGAGCAGAGGCTGAATCTAGGGATGACTCAGGATAGAAGAGGTCTAGTAGAGGGATCTGTGAGACTAGAGGAGGAAGAAATGGCTGCAAATCTGAGTCCCTGAAGTTGCTACCATTTCCCAGGTATTGCCAATGGCGGCCAGTGCTTAGGAGCCCGATGGATTGGAGCCACCATATTTGTTAGGATGCAGGTTTTCCTACCTTTCCTTCCCGTGCCTTTGTTTGGACGGGCAGTGGTAACATCTCAAGGAGAAGGTTAAGTATGACAGAGACCTAGCACTTAGTGCTTGGAAAACTGCATTTTCCCCAGGAAGCCTCATTTATTTGAAATATGTTTGGTTTTCATTTGTGCATAAGACTATCTATCACATCAAGGAGATGGCATATGGAGGACAGACATACAGGGAGGCCTAAGGTTTTTGCTCTGAGCTCTGCCACTGCCTTGCTGTGTCACCTTGAGCAAAGTCCTTAACTTCTCTGTGCCTCAGATTTTCCCATCTGGAAAACCCTGATAATACTATTTGCTGCCCACCTTTCTTCTGCCCAAGCATGTGGAGAGGATTAATGAGAGCTCTAATTAACACATGTAGCTTTTTGGAAGAAAGGGGCTAGAAGACAGCATAAAGTTTTCACTGGTACTTTTTATTGGTGCAAGATCCAGGTTTTGTCTATTCTTAACCATCACATAATATTTCCAAAATTTTCCAATTTCCTTTGGGCCCTCAATAATTTAAAGATATTTTGGAAAGGAATCTTGATATTATTTAAGAAACCACCAAGGAAGAGTACAATTTCAGTGTTTCCTTATTCCACTAGCATTCCTTTGCAGGAAAAAACCAGATTAGCTGTGAAGGAAAGGTCAGACAACCAAAATACCAATCTTCCTGAATGAATGTTGACTCTATAGATAGAGAACATGGGTTCAAATCCTCCCTCTAACACTTAAAACCTGTGTGACTTTAATCTCCTTGGACCTTTCAGATTGTTGCAGTTCAGTTCTTCTAGTCATATCCAACTCTTCATGGTCCCATTTAGAGCTTTCTTGGCAAAGTTACTGAAGTGTTTTACCTTTCTTTTTCTAATTCATATTTACGGATGAGGAAATTGAGGTAAACAGAGTTTAGTGATTTGCCTAGGGTTGTAAAACTAGTAAGTATTTAGGCCAGATTTGTGTCAGGTCTTCCTGACTCTAGACCCAGCCACTAAACCATCTAATTGCTCATCTCAAAAATGAGGGGAATTTACTAAATAGTTTTTGAGATGCTTTCCAGCTCTAAATCTGTAATGTTATGGATCCATTGAATACTAATAACCTTTTATGTTAATGTAAAGAAACGTTGCTCAACCTGCTCTAAAAATTTTTTGCATTCTGCATAACTTACATAAGCATTCCATAGGAAATTTTCAATTCTAGAAAAAATTTTCACTCCAATATTTTACTATGAACTTATTGATATATAGAAGGCTATTTTATATAATTTCCCCTTTACTCTCCAAGAATATTTCTAGAAGCTATAGTTGTAGGAGACTTAGAGGTCATCTTATCTGGCCCCTTATTCTATAGAAGAGGAAATAACGTCTAAAATTACAAAGTTAAAGAGCAGAAGAACTAGGATTAAAACTTTGGTGTTATAGTCTCACATTAATGTTATTCCCAAAAGTTTGACTAAACTAAACTTAAAAGAACCCAGTATGCTATGGTCCACAGGGTTGCTAAGGATCAAATTTGACTGAATGACTGAACTAGAAAACTAAACTGACTCTGTATTCCTAGTAGTTATTTATTCTATTTTATGTAGCATTATAGTACTTAGTAAAGATAGTATTTATAATATATTCCTAACATTTCATATTAATAATAACTCTTAATAATTCCATATTCCTATTATTTATAGAATATATCAATATATTCAAAACCCTAAAATGTTCTTCAGTCAGATCCATAATAACTCAAAGATTTAGGATTGAAGCTCAGTCTTGGAGGAAAATAGAGAAACCAAGAGGCAGAGGTGAGGAGGCAGAACGTTGCAAACATAAGGAATGTCTGTTCTAAAGGCATAGACATGGGAAATAGAGAGCTGTGTCTGAAAAAATCATAAGTGGGATGGTATCGTTGGATCATAGAGAACATGGAGAAAAGAAGAAAATAAGAGAATTGGAAAGGTAAGAAGGAGCCAAGTTATAAAGAGCTTTAAATTATAACCAAAAAATTAGTTTGGTCCTGATGTAATAAGGATCTTAATTTGAGTGAATGGATGATATGATAAGATCCATGCATTAGAAAGTTCATGTTATTCTATGAGTGAAGGATGGATTGGAGTGGGAAATGATATAAGTGAGGGAGACTATTTAAAAGACTGATTAGTTAAAAAGGACATATGCAAGAAATGCTATCTGCATCCAGAAAAAAAATTAAAAAGAGAGTATATGTAGAATGGTTTTATATATACACACAATTATTTATTTGCATCTAATGGTAATCAGATATCTCTATGGCCAACAGGAGAGGGGAAAAAAGAAATTTATATGATAACTTTATTATACATTTAAAAGGAATAGCAAGTGGTACATAATAGACCCACAGTTTCGTGTGCAATCATCTTTTTTTATTAGGTAGAACTAATAACAATGGGTAGAAGTTATATAAAAAGGCATACTTTGGCTACATAAACTAGATTAGGAATTGGTAAGTGGAGAAAGTATATTTCTAGGTGGTTGTAAGTAGAGAACTGAGTCTCGAGTTTGGAAGATCTGAGTTAGAAGACTCATCTCAGACATTTATTTGCTTTGATCCTGAGCAAATAATTTAAACTCTGCTTGTCTCTATTTCCTCTATGTAAAAATGGAATGGGCTGCCTTGGGAGGCAGATAGTTCCCCAATATGAGAAGTCTTCAGGCAGAGATTGGAGGATAATGGACTGGTTGGAGACATCTGCTCAGTTGGATTGGATGCTATTGAATTTCCTTTCAATCCCAATACTCTATGGTTCTCTAAAACTATTTTTAATTAAAGGGTGACTGGGTTTCATAATCTTTTCTGATAGCCTTTGTTTATAAAGAACAACGAACAAAGTAAAGAATAGAAAGCTAAATTTCAACAGAGAATTCACAAAAGACAAGAATGTTCCACACAGAGGATAAGATGAGGCAGAGAAGGAAAAATTAAAAAGAAGACAGACAGCTCCTCCTTGACCAGAAATTTGGCAACTCAACCCCAGAATGATACAGTAGAAAGGGCCCTGAACCCAGAGTCAGGAAACATGGATTCATATCCCAGTTTTGACATCATAGCTATGACTCTGGAAAGTTTTCTCATCTATAAAATCAGGATGATTCTTACATAGCTAAATCACCTGTCTCTTATAAGGAAAGCATTTTGCATCAGCCTAACATTTATATATAAAATTTACAGCTCTATATTCATGTGAGTTATAGCAATGAAAACACAGAAAAATGAAAAAAGCACCCATTACATGCCAGAAATTATACTGAACAAATACAAAAATATGATAGTCCCATATCTTGGGGAATTTATATTCTAAAAGAGGAATTTTCTTTTTGTTGTTCAGTTATATCTTATACCTCATAACTCTATTTGGGGTTTTCTTGGCAGAAATACTGGAATGGTTTGCCATTTCCTTCTCCAGTTTGTTTTGCAGTTGAGGAAACTGAGACAAACAGGGTTAAGTGACTTGCCCAGGCTCACACAGCTAATAAGCTGAGGCTAGATTTGAACTCAGATCTGGTGCTCTATCTACTGCACTACCCAGCTCTATCTATCTAGATTGTATGTGTGAATGTGTATGTCTATATGTGTGTGTTTTGTGTATATGTTCATGTTTGCATGTATGTATATATGCAATATTCCATATACATCAATGTATATGTATATATATAGTGTGATCTGTATGTGTGCACATATGTGTATATATGTGCACATATGTAAATATGTGTGCATATATTATGTGTCTGTGTATATATGTGTGTATAGCTGTATTGCATATGTATGTATATATTATGTATGGTGTAAGTATATATAGGTATGTATGCATGTGTATTGTATATGCATGCATATATGTGTGTCTGTATATGTGTACACATATGTAAGTGTATAATATCTATTGTATGCATGTGTATATGTGTATGCATACATGTGTGTGCATGTCTGTGTGTATGTTGTGAGTGTGTATATGCATACGTGTATGTACACACATAACTTGTGTGTGTGCATGCATTTGTGTACGTATGCATGTGTATGTGTGTGTAATTATTTGGTTTCTGTCCCAAGATGAAGGAGCACCTAGCTGGTGATGTGGAGAGAATACCAGGCTTAGAGTCAGGAATATTTGAGTTCAAATCCAGCCTCAAACACTTGGTAACTCTTTGACTCTGGGTGAGTCACTTAAGCCCCATTTGTCTCAGTTCTTCCTCTGCAAAAAAGGCAAAAGGCACAACCCTCCAGTATCTTAGCCCAGGAAAATCCAGGAATGATGTCATGTCGAGTCAGCCATTAGTGAACACCAATGAGAGCAAGAAGTGGGTGATAGGTTTGGGAGAAGGGACATTGCAGGGCAGATGGTAAGGCCCTATTTCCCTGGGAATAGTTGCTTTTATAATATGAGGCGTGGCCCAAGGTCAGCTAGCTCTAGGGGGTTAGGTGCACTTACATTACTCCAATCACCCATCCACCCACTGCTCAGAATGTCTCAGCCCCAGAGTAGCCTGGAAATCTGAGTACATGAACTCTCCTATTGAGAGGAAGTGTTGAAAGCCCGATGGGGAGAGTCACTCATTGTTTTGAGAGAGACAGATGGCAAGATGCCCGGTTAGTTCCTGGTTTTATAGTTGGATGAAATATGAAGCAAGCTCCAGGACCATCTAGATATAGTCGGAAATGATGATAATGATTGTGTAATGGCTAGGTGGCTCAATGGATAGACCTCAGAACCCTGAATCAGGAAAACTTTAATTCAAGCTCAATCTCAGCCCTTTAATCTAACTTTGTGATCCTGAGGCAAGATATTATCTTCTTTCTTACAGTTTCCTCAATTGTACAATAAGGATAATTTTAGCACCTACTACATAGGTTTGTTGTGAAGAAAAAAATGAGATTGTTGTAAAATGCTTACCATATAATAGGTGCTATATAAATGGTAATTATGATAACTTAGTGACCATGCTACATTTCCCATTCTAAAATTTCTTTCCTGAATTTCACTCATTACTATACTATTATAACTTTGAATCATGAGATTAGGGATTTAGAGCTGGGAGAATTGTTAGTGGCTATCAAATACAACCACCTTATTTGACATATGAGAAAACTGAAGCCCCAAGGGGCTAGATGAGATAGGAATGGTCTGAGGTAGAAGTTGAACAGAAATCTGACTTCAATTTCAGTACTCTGTCCAGTCTATATCTTGTTCTATTTTTTAAATAAAGAAGAGCATTCTTCCCTTACTGTGCATATCACTCCTTTGACATTATACCAGTTGACAAATGTCATGTGACTAACATTTATTTATCAAATTTATAGCTTCTAGACATGTAAGCTATTGTGGTGATGAAGGTGAAAATAGTAAATGAAAAAAAAAAAAAACAATAATAACATTTATTAACACCTACTATGTTCCAGGGACTGCACAAGGCTCTAGAGCAATTACAGAAATTAAATAGTTCCTTCCCTTAAGGAACTTACATTCAAATAGGATACACAGGAGTATATATCTATCTATCTGATTTTAGGAGTTCCTGATGAAGGATGTAGAGAGAAGTAGGATTTAGATCATCTATCCCGGAAGGCATTGTTCTACTTAAGTCAACACACTATGTTCTTCTAAAAGTGTTTATATGAAGTCAGGAAGGTACAATCGAAATCACAAAAGATTAGGAAAAGGCTTTTGAACAGGTTCAAATCTAAGCTTTGCTACTTACTACCTGTGTTTTCTTATACTAAGTCTCTAATAGCTAACAATAATACCTTTAAGGTTTATAAAACATTTTATAAATACCATCTCATTTTAACCCTCATAATAGTCTTGGGGGTGTAGGTGACATTAGTATTCTCATTTTACAGATAACACAACTGAGGCAAATAGAAAGTATTTGAACAGAGTCACATAGCTAATAAGAGTGTGAAGCAAAGTGAATGCAAGTCTTTCTGATTCCAGATCCAAGGTTTTATCTGTTGAAGTACCTAGCTGCCACTATAGGCTTTAACTTCCTTCATTCTGCAAAATATAAGGATTATATTATATGAGTTCTGCTCTGGATCCAGGATGCTGACCCCTGCTATCAAGCTGTCTATCTCTGGACATTGGCTACTTGTGAGTCTTCAATAAGAAAGCACGCCAAGTGCTTTTTTTCTCCTCTAACATTTTTTCATTGTGGGTGTGTTAAAATGGGTTTCTAAGATGAATGTTACATGTGGCAGATGTCACGGCAAATACAACAACTGTTTCTCACTGTGATGGTTTAGAATTAATTTATTTCTGATGAAAAAAAAAATGTCCTTCTCTGGGAGAAAAGGACTTTTGTTAGTCTGCTGAAGGATTGTGGGTGATGTTCAAAGAGCAAAGCTCCGGGCCAAGGCTTCTGATTTGTAATTTTATTCTCAACCACTGAGACTCATGAATCCTGAATTGGATCCTGAATGACCAGCGAGAACTTTCTAGTATAGATCTGAGAACAAAGAGACCATTTTTGATTGGGGGGAATCAGGGAAAGCATCACAGCATAGGCTATATATATGAAAGATTCAAGTCCCAGAATTTATAGCTGGAAGAAACCTGAGCATGTGAGGGCAGGAAAATGACATGATTAGAGCAGTAAAGATATGCAAGATCTGTAGGAGTTTAAAGGAAATAAGGATAAAGATATCCCTTGAAAATGTTTTTGCTTAAGTTTACATAATAATAAGGTTCTAAAATAGGGAAGGAAAAAAAGGAAATTTTGAGTTCATCTATTCTAATTCTTTCATTTTACAGATGAGGAAACTGAGGCAAACAGAATTAAGTGAAGTGACCAAGTCTGGATTTGAACTCAAGTTCTTCTGATTCTACAGCCAGCATTTTATCCACTATGGCCACTTAGTTGTTTTCTTTGTATACTAAGAGAACTTCAAAAGAATAAACCTTCTTTCTCTTCACCTTTCCTATCTCCCAAAAGACCTTCTCTTCAGAAATCATGCCAGATTGTTTGCTGATTGGACTCAATTATTCTGATTCAGATCAAGTATTTTAATTTAAGCCCTTTGACATGAAATAATTTATTATTTAGTATTTATTATAATGGAGGACAAGAGGGATGAACAAACTATTTGAACTCCCTGATCTTTTATCCTTGATGAGGTAACATGGCAGTATATCCAGGAGAGGTGTCAGAGGTCTCTACATCAAGATGCTATTGGTTTTAGTCCTGCCCCCAATATTGCCCATGCATAAGACACCACTTCTCAGTAGCCTTAGCAACTCTCTAACATAGAAATTGAAGAACAGTTGCCCATCTGCTTTGTTAGAAAAAGTTTCTTCATCAGAGCACTCTTATAAGGATGAAATCATTGCTCTAAATTAAAAAAAAAAGTGAAATGCCATTCCTAGGTAGGACACTTTCTCAGCCTCCTCCTATCTGATTTATTCTTCTGGCAAGGACTTTGGGTCTTCCTGAAACTGTGGGACAGGAGGCAATGGGGTTATGCATTCTTACAGGAAAAGCACATTTTTTTGGTCTACTTTTTAAACTGCACATTCTGTAGCTAGGGGCAGTTGCCAAATCTAGAGGCTTTCCCTCATAAACCCTCCATATCTCCTCACTATGAATATTATTTATGTTTGGAGCTCTACTATGGCAAGAGCGGAGTAACTAAAGAAAAATATTAAAAATCCTTCCCTTATTTTATGGGTTATAATTATAAGCTCTATTTCCTGAACAATGAAAGCAGGACCGGAGCTCAAACCTTTCCCTCTCCTTCCCCTAATGAAGCAGATGTAATATGGCTTCCAAGGGATTAAATGCCTTGGATGTACTTTGGATTGTTTCATTAAATACCATGTCCCTGAGATGGCTGTAATTGCCACACATCTATCCAGCAGTTTTTCATTAATTACAGTGCTGAGAATGTGGAGCCTTTTTCATTTATCTGGGCTCTTTGAGGAAGCTACTGATGGAGGGGGGAAGGGGAGAGAAGAGGAGAGCATGATAGGGAGGGAGGCATCAATTCCCCCTGGAAATCACAGCTGACACTCAGCCGAGGAGCCAAGATGCAGAGGAAGCCAGGGTTTCTTCACAACCCAGCTCAGAAGGTTGCTAACAGCAGGGAGCAAGTGTCTGCCTCTTAGGTGAGGGTTGAAAAGAAATCAGGTCGGGCCTAAAGGAAATTGGGCAGATGGCTTGAGAGCTACAAAGTAGGCTCCATGTTTCTGTGCTGCCCTCCCTTTTCACTTTTAGGTTTCCATAGGGGCGGATGTCTCTGTATCTGAGGTGGGAGGCTGTAGACCACAAACACACACACACACACACACACACACACACACTTATACACACATGCATTTACGTACATGCACATCTACCCACATGTATTCTTACACATGCATGTATATGTCAATGCAATGTGTGTATATGCACATGTTTACACATGTGCACATGTACAGCCAGGAACACTTGAATTCAAATCTTGCTTCAGTCCTTTGCTAGCTGCATGATTCTGGCTTAGTGACCCAACTTCCCTAAATATTAGCTTCTTCATCTATAAAATAGAGATGGTGATAGAGCCTATTTCACCACATTATGAAGATGAAATGAGATAATATATATAAAACATTTTGCAAACCTTAAGTTGATACATAAATGTGAACTTCCTTATTATCATGTATGCTATTATTCTATCACCTGATCTCTGCTTTGCAGCCAGAGGAATCTAGATGATCAGCCCCTCTTTTCACTCTCCCCACTTTTATAGAAGAAGAAACTGAAATACAGAGAGGTCAAGTTATTTTCAAGTCCTGGTTCTCTGCCTCCTAGTCCAGCACTAGGCAAAAGATGAAGAGGGTTATGTACATGTGTGTTCTGGGGAGAGGAGAGTGAGGGAACTATTATTAAGCAAATTTGGATAGGACTGAAGAGTCAGAGCAGAAGTGTGGACAGAGGAGCAGCACTGGAGTCAAGAAGACCAGAATTTAAGTCACTTATTTCTACTGTGTGACTTTGAGCAACTGTTTTCAGCACCTCAGACAACTGTGTCAGGAATGCTGTTTCAGAAAAGGTGCTCATCTGGATTGGTCAAGGCAATTTATTCATCACGGGTTCTTTCCATTAATAAATTTGTAGTTCATCTAAACATTTCCTTCCCACAGTTGGGAAAATGGTCTTAAGTGATTTGTTAACCATAGATGCTGCCAACCATCAGGAAAAAGTCTCAGAATCTAACTAACCCTCTCATATAATATACATGAAGAGACTGAAATACCAAAAGCTAAAATACTTTGCCAAGGTGATAACCTTAGCAAACAGGCGAGGAAGGATTAAAATCCAGATCTTCCTCCAGTCTTCTAATTCCCCCATTCTTTCCATTGAACTTTTGTTCAGCCATTTCGGACTCTTCATGACCCCATTTGGCATTTTCTTGACAAAGATCCTGGACTAGTTTACCATTTCCTTTTCCATCTCTTTTTCAAATAAAGAAACTAAGGCAAATAGGGTTAAATGACTTGTCCAAAGTCATACAGCTAGGAAGTGTCTGAGGCTGAATTTAAACTCATAAAATAAGACTTTTTGACTTCAAACCTGGCTATGCACTGTGCCATCTAGCTGCCTCCTCTTTTGGACTATACTCATTCAAATCCAATATTCTTTTCATTGCTCTCCTTGTCGGAAATGTGTTTATTGATTTGATTTTATTCTTCAATTGCATATTTTCCCTGGCTCTTCCTCCTCTTTACCTTCCAGTTTTCCTTACTTCCTTCAAGTCCCAACATTTCACCTCTAGAGCAGTGATATCAGACTTAGAAATGGAAACACTAAACTCTATGTAAGCATCCCTGAAGACTGCATATTAAATTAGAGAACCACATATTAGCATTATTTATGTGCTAATGAATTTTTATTTATTTTGATAAATATTTCCCAATTACATTTTAATCTGGCTCTGGCTATACTTCAAAGGTATTTCTTCTGTGTAACACTTTGTTTTTAAAGGTAGTCTTTCCTAGTCTTGCTTAATTTTAGTGCTTTCCCTCTGTTGATTTTTTTAAAATATCCTATATATAGCTCCTTTGCAAATATTTATTTTCATATTCTCTCTTCCATTAGATTATAAGTTTCTTGAAGGCGGGAACTAATTTGAACCTTTTTGTATCCTCTCCCCTGTTTCTTTCCCCCTTCCCCACTTAGAACAATGCCTAGCACAGGGACTTAATAAAAACATATTGATTAATTGCCATACTTCAATTAAAACAGGATGGAATTTGCTAAACCTTAGAGAAGAGGTTCTAAAATGATTTTGGAGTGAGGAGCTACTTTAGGCAAATGTAATTCAAGATTAGGCTTCTTCAGTCTGAAAGGATAAAGCCTGAGAAAGATATATGATCAAGCTATATAAAACTATGAAGATGATGAATGAGGTAGAGATGGGATTGCTGATCAAATCCTGGAACTGTAAAAAAAGGATGTCTCTTAAGAGCTTGGGATGGAAGTGGTGATATAGTTTTAGAATAAAGGAAGTCTTA
Organism: Sminthopsis crassicaudata; assembly: GCF_048593235.1. Lineage (NCBI taxonomy): Eukaryota > Metazoa > Chordata > Mammalia > Dasyuromorphia > Dasyuridae > Sminthopsis > Sminthopsis crassicaudata. The sequence goes on along the minus strand of NC_133618.1, from coordinate 479,973,819 downwards.
CTTTGCAGAAAGAAAGAACAGGACTTTTGAGCTAAAAGAAGTCATAAACAAGCTTAACTCATCCATTTTACAAATGAGCAAACTGAGGCTCAGGAAGCTTATATGACTTTAATACAACTTGCCCAAGCTCATCCAACTAATACTTACAATAAATATATATGAAATGCCTTCTATGTACCAGCCACTGTGCTAAGCATTGTAGATACAATTAATTAAAAGAAAAACAATCCCTGCCCTCACATGGTCTGATGTGGAGGAAGTGTCAACATTCAAAAGTACGCAGAAATGTGAGGGGAGAACAGGGTAAAATTGGTGGCGTCCTCTTGTTCAGTGGCATTGAAAATGGGCAAAGTAGCAATTGCAAAATGGAGGGAGTCAAAAGGTCCACTTTCTACCCTCTATAAAAGGAAGGCATTGGGAGGAGTTTGGTGTTCCATTCTCCAGTCCCCCTAAACCAAAGCAAGCAGAGTCTGAAGGAGGTGATGCCATTTAAAGTTTGAATTACCCAGCATGGTGATGAGATTAGAGTGGAAGAGCTTATCATGGGAGGGGTATCTTGCTCTGTAGAGCTGAAACCAGCAACTGATGCAGAGCAGAGTGGAATTAGCAGCTGAGCTGGAACAGAGCCCAGGTTTTCTGACTCTCAAATCAGTCCTATTTTCAATATATTCTGCTGTTTTTCACCAGTGGTCCTCATTAATTCCCAGACTGGCACCAAATGAAAATATAAATACTCTGAAGAAGGACTTAGATAAATTTATGGGTGACAAACCTATAATGGGACACTAAGAGGAGCTAGGAAATTTAGGGTCCATTGTCGACTTTTTTGTTATTGTCCACCATGTACAAGACTATTGCCCCTCCTGCAAAGAAGCATTGGTGTCTTCATTGGAATCAGAGTCTTGAACTAGAGGAGTGATTGGTCTGGGTTAGGGGGACAGTTCTGTTATCTTCAGAAAAAGTATTCTTTCCTGAATACAATGATAAGCTTTCCCAGACCATTATCTGTTCTGGGGCTAAGATAGTTTTACATAGAGGTCATTTCTTTCTAGCCTAGCATTCAATGCCATGCAGTTCCAGCCTGATATCTTCAATTGCAGCTTGCATTGGCTGCAGCCAGTCTCCCTCCATCCCAATGAAAGATTGCACATCCACTCCAGGAGTCACCCTGGTGATCTCTATCTCCCATTGCTGGCTTCACAGATTTTGAAAGGAGAGTCAGACGATGCTGAGATGAGCCAGAATGATGGAGCCCTAACTTCCAGCCAGATATGCTCACAGATACTATCTCAATTTCCTAGTGGATTGATGGCATTAATTCTGCTACAACTATAGCCTTCTCAGCTGATGTGTAAAGTAAATCATCACAACCCAATCATTCATCATTGAGAGATACCAGCCTCCCCTTATTCTTGGCCTGGCCTATAACTAACTCCCTCAAAATGAACTGTGATTCAGATTGGATTCAAGGACTACCGCTGAGCCTGTCTATCTTTTCACAAGTTTTCACCCAGCTACCTTCCCTATTTGTACAGAGCTGCCTTTCTTCTGCTGGGTTAAAAAGGAATTCACAGAAATCTAAATATAACACACAGCTTTCCTTCCACTAATTATGCCTTGCTCTCACCTCCTCTCACATCTCCAAATGCCATTCAGAAGTTTTGAACTGTATGTCCAGTAGACGTCTTAATCTGGACATACCTAAAATAGAACTCATTATATCTTTTTTTTTTCTCTCAGTGGTATTTTATTTTTCCAAATACATGTAAAGATAATTTTCAACATTCATAACACTTTGTGTTCCAAATTTTTCTCCCTCCCTCTTTTACCTCCATCCCTCTCCAAGACAATAAACACTCAGATATAGATTAAATATGTGCAATCCTTTTAAACATATTTCCATATTTGTAATATTGTGTAAGAAAAATCAGAACAAAGTGGGAGGAAAACACAAGAAAGGGAAAAAAATCAAATAAACAAACAACAAAAAAAAATGAAAATGCTATCCTTCAATCCACATTCAGTCTCCATAATTTTCTCTCTAGAAGTGGATGACATATTCCATCCCAAGTCTATTGGAATTGCCTTAAATCACTGCATTATTGAGAAGAGCCAAGTCCATGTCATTTGATTGTCAAATAAATTTATTGTTACTATGTACAATGTCTTCCTTGATCTGCTCACTTCACTTGACATTACTTCATGTAAGTCTCTTCAGGTTTTTCTGAAATCAACTTGCTCATCATTTCTTATAGAACAATAATATTCCATTATATTTACATTTCATAACTTATTCAACCATTCCCCAACTGATGGGCATCTACTCAATTTCCAGCAGAACTCATTAACTTTTTACTTTAAACCAACTACACTATCCCTGTTTTCAACTTCCTTATTACTGTTGAGGGTAACACCATCCTCCCAGTCAATCAGTTTCCAACCCATGAGTCATTATAGAATCCTCACTCTCTCTTATTCAGTTTGTTGCCTCATGTTCAATCTGTTGCCAGGGTCTGTCAATCTCATCTTTGCCATTCATCTCCAGTAAGTGATCCCACCTCCTTCTCTCTTGTGATACTGTCCCTAGTTTTGGACAGGCATTCATCACCTAACGCCTGGACTATTTCAGTAATCTGCTGCTGAGTCTGCCTGCCTCAAGTCTCTCCCCACATCAATCCATCTACCATTCAGTTACCAAAGTGATTTTCCTAAAGTACAGTCCAACCAGGTCAACCGCCATTCTTTCTCACTAAATCCCAGGAGCTCACTTTCATTTTCAGGATCAAATTTCAAAATCTTCTGAACTATATACGATACTCTTCATGACGTAGCTCCCTGCCCCAGCTTTCCAGTCTTTTTATACTTTCTACTACTACCATCACCTTCCATGTTCTCTTTGATTCAATGGCACTGGGCTTCCTGCTGCTCCCCCAAAAAAAAAAGAAAAAAAAAAGAAACTTCATCTTTCAGGTCCACCTATTTTCTCTAGCTATCTCATATGCTAGGAATGTTCTTCCTCCACAACTCTGCCTGCTGGCTTCCCTTATTTTTTTAAAGTCCCAATTAAAATTCCATCTTTCTATAGAAGATTTTCCCAATTCCATACATGGTTACCTGAAATCTATCCATAGGTGCCTTTACAGAGAGCTTGAATTTGGGAGGCAGGTGAGTTCCACTAGCAATATTCTGTTATCTTCCTTCTTGTGAAGTCGAAGTTGTCCTAGGGACAACGTTTCTCTTTGGATCATCTTTGAAAGATGACCTTCAGAGTTCTAGCATTAGGCTGATCTGGATTTGTCTCTCCCAGTTCTTTTCCCTGCTCATCCCAGAATAATTCCATAGGGAATTCCTGACACTTTTTGGCTCATCTTCTCATCTCAATGAACTCTGATAATTTTCTAAATATACACTGTATTTAATGATATGTGCATGTGTCTTGTACTCATAGAAGCATTGAATTTTAGAGGTCGTCTAGTTTGACCTCTCACCCACAAAAGAATCTTCTCAATGAAATCCTTGACAAGTGATCATTTAGTTTCTGCTTCAAGACACTCCATTCCCCCACCAACCAGAGTCAGGGAGGCCAGAACTCTCCAGGCAGCTGGCTCCACTGTCAGATGGCTCTAAATTTTAGGAAAAGGTCCTTATATCCACCATGAGGAGGGGATGTGTTGGGGTTGTGGTAGCTCTACTAATGAGGGTGGCTGCCCTGAGAAATAGTAAAGAGTACTAGACATAAGTCTTGGGCTTGGGTTCCAGCTCTTCTTCTTACTTACCCATGTCACCTTATATAAATAATTTAGCCCTTGGAACTTCAGTTTCTTATTTATAAAATTGAATCAACAATATCTACCTTTTTACCTTTCTTTTTTGAATAAAAGACACATTCTTTAAACTATATTTTAATTTAATAAAATTTATGTAATAAATCAAACATTTTCATGACATTGCACAATAAAAGATAATTGTACATGAAATTGCAAATTTACTATGTACAACTTGCTATTCTTTTCAAATATACAACAAAATTATCATGCAATTTTTAATTTTTTCCTCCTCCCCCACCCTAGAGTTGGTTAGCACCATTACTTATACACATACACACACACGAACACTATATATTTTTATATATATATATATATATATATATATATATATATATATATATATATATGTAGTTGGTTGCTCTCCTTAAAGCAGGTTGGTTCTTAAAGAGGAACAAAATGACATCACTATGTTAGGGTTGAGTTACAGTATATCTGACTATGGCTGATTAGACGTACATAATCTCAGAATGCTCTGCCCCAGGTTGGATAGATATAGACTCTATAAGAATTGGGATGGCTTCTCTAACTTTGCCCATGTCACAATTGACACATACTTTATAGTAGCAATAATGACATTGATCTGCTTATCTTTACAGAATTAAAAGGGGAAGGAGTGGGAACCAGAGTAGAAGAGGGGGTGAACTCAGGAGTAAGGTGGATCCATGAGAAGGTGTACTGATCAATCTAGAGACATTCTTGTCGGCTAATTCAATTCTGCTTTTCTCATACAGCACAGCACTTTCTCTGATGAGAGAATGCCATTCTAGGCAGTCCTGGCCAGTGACTCCCATGTCATACAATCAATTCTAAAATTCTTAAGAGAGACCTTGAGAGGATTCTTGTATTGCTTTTTCTGACAACCTTGTTAGTGCTTGTCCTGTATGCATTCTCCATAAAATAATCTTTTTGGCAAGCATACATTTGGCATTTGAACAACACACACACAGATACATATACACACATGTATATGTATACACATATGACACAAAGGTATATTAGACATACATTGTGTATATGCACATGTATATTCTCTATATACTTCTATTTATCAGTTTTTTCTCTGGATGCATTTTCCTTCATATGTCAAAAGGCACGTTTTAAAATTGTGAAGCATTATAGAACTACTCCTATTGTTATTATCCATATTCTTCATTAGTACCCTTGAGAATTATAACATTTGTTAGTGTTGTGATAGAATGTCAATTTCTAGTTTAGAAGACTTCTGGTGCTCCCCTATGCCTACAGGGAAAAATGCAAATACATCAACTTAGTAATTAAGGCAAGCTCTTCACAAACTGGATTCAACTGAATGTTCTAGCTTTATTTTATTATAGTCACCTTCATAGATGTTTCATTCCAGCCAATATAAATGAGGAGCTACTTCTCAAATCTGCTCTTCCCTGTTGAGACTCAGTACACTTGTCTTTGACTATTGCAATCCTTCTGTTCATTCAAGGCCTAGTCAGAGACCCCATCTCTCATGAGACTTCACTTTATCTTCCTGACTAAAAGTAAATCTAATCATCTCAAACTTTCTTAGAATATTTTTATGAATCTTCCCTTTGCTACTGGCATACTGATCTGCATTATATTTATTTTTTATGCATATAACATCTGGATAGCACAGTGGATACATGCTGGACCTAGAATCAGGAATTCCTAAGTTTGAATATGGCTTTACTCACTTATTAGGTATATGATTTTGGTCAAGTCACAACTCTTTTTGTCTCAGTTTCCTCATCTATAAAATGGGGGTGAGAATAATACCTACCTCCCCCAGTTGTTGAGAAAATAAATGACAATGATTATTTGTAGAGTACTTTGCAAGCAAAAAGCTCTATTATTTGCTAGTTGTCACTACTACTACTACTACTACTACTTCTACTACTACTACTACTACCACTACTACTACTACTACTACTACTACTACTACTACTACTACCACTACTACTACTACTACTACTACTACTACTACTACTACTACTACTACTGCTACTACTACTACTACTACTACTACTACTACTACTACTATTGCTATTGCTGCTGCCCCTCTCTTATTCTTCCTACCAGATTGTAAGGTTTTAGGACGATTTTCTATAGAACAAGAAAAGCCCTCTGATTCTAAAACTGGACCTGATAATTGTCGATATTTCCAAAATATCTAGTACACTGAAACTTAGAAGGGAGAAATGACTTTCATCATGTCACATGGATAGTAAGTAGTGCTAAGTCTCTAAGATGTTAGAGATATTCAGACAAAAATCAAAGCATTCCTGCTTTCAAAGAGTTTACATCCTAATAAGAGATGACATATAGAGAGGTGGCCAGGAAGAAATATTTTGGTTTGATGAATGGGACCATATGGTAATAGATTGACACATACTTTATAATAGCAATAATGACGTTGATATGCTTATAGTTACTGAATTGAAAGGGGTAAGGGGGGAAACATAATAGAAGATGGGGTGAATTCAGGAGCAAGGTAATCTATGAGAAGGTGTACTGGTCAAACTAGAGACATTCATCAATCAGGAGAACAGGGACCCAGTAAAGAATTTCTTGAGGTGGTATTTCAAGGAATATTCATTTTTGGAAATATCAACAACCATCAGGTCCAGTTTTAGAATCAGAGAGATGGAGAAATGTCTAAGGCAGAAGGGAATTTAAATATCTATAGCTTGAATCTCCTCATTTTGCAGTTGGGTAAATGGAAGCCCAGAAGGGAGAGGGAATTGCCACATTGGTGGTGGTAATACTAGTAGTAATAGCAGCACTACAGACAGCTCACATTCAATATAGCATTTTCAAGTTTATAAGGCACTTTCTTCACAATAGCCTGAATATAGTACAAATATAATTGTCTCCATTTTGTAGACTAGAAGATGACTCAGAGAGATTAAACAATCAGTCCTGGATCACACTATGAATGCCTATCAGAACCAATATTTGAACTAATGTCTCTCTTGATTCTATGTTCAATGCCTTTTCTATTTCAGTTAGTTGAAAGTCTCAGACCACAGTTGAGATCTACTTATAGCCTGTCTAGGCTTAGCATGTTGACTAAAACAGTCCTAGTTTCTCTTTAATATATTCCACTAATTTGGGCTTTTCTCCTAGGATACCAGCACCTTTTGAGAGATCTGACTTCCTCAAACCCACCACTATGATGGGGGAAATCAGTCTTGCACCAGAGTAAGATAACTTCAGATTACACTGCTGTAATTGCACCTCAAGTAAGCTGCTTCCCACCATGCTCTGCCTTGCTCCTTCCCTATATTGTCACCTTAACAGCAAACTCATAGAATCCTGGATATCCACACAGAAAATTGATTATAACCCATAATCTGACAATATGCTGTTTAAAAGACACAAACTTGAAACAGAAAAACACATGCACAAAATTAAAACAAGAAATTGGAGCAGAATCTATTATGCTTCATTTGAGGTTTAAAAAAGTCAGATATAACTCATTCCCCAATTGATAAATGGTCAAAGGATATGAATAGATAATTTTCAGATGGTGAAATTAAAGCCATTTAGAGTTACATGAAAAAATGATCTAAATAACTATTAATTAGAGAAATACAAATTAAAACAGTTCTGATGTACCACCTCATACCTCTCAGATTGGCTAAGATGATAGGAAAAGGTAATGATAAATGTTGGAGGGGATATGGGAAAACTGGGATGCTGATACATTGTTGGTGGAGTTGTGAAAAGATCCAACCATTCTGGAGACCAATCTGGAACTATGCATATCCTTTGACCCAGTAGTGCCATTACTGGATCTATCTCCCTAGGAACTCATAAAGGAGGAAAAAGGAAAAATGTTTATGGCAGTTCTTTTTGTGGTAGCAAAGAATTGGAATAAGAGTGGATGTCCATCAATTGGGGAATAACTGAATAAGTTGTGGTATATGAAGATAATGGAATATTATTGTTCTACAAAAAAAAAAATGATGAACAAGTAGACTTTAGAAAGGCCTGAAATGATTTACATGAACTGATGCTGAAGCAGAACTAGGAATATATTGTACATAATAACAGCAAAAAATGTGTGATGATCAACTGTGAAAGGCTTGGTTCTTCTCATTAGTTCAGCAATCCAAAGCAATCCCAATAGGTAGGTTTTGGACAGAAAATGCCACCTGCATTCAGAGAAGAACTAAGGGGACTGAATGTAAATCCAAAAAAAAGTCAGGGATAGGAATCATTATTTCAAATAAAATAAAAGCAAAAAAGATCTAATTAAAAGAAATGAGTACGAAAGCTACATTTTGCTAAAAGGCATCATAGACAATGAAGTAATAACAATACTAAACACATATTTATCAAATAGCATAGGATCCAAATTCTTAAAGGAAAAGGTAAATGAGGTATAGGAGGAAATAAAGAATAAAATCATACTAGTGAGAAACCTCAAATTTAATATCTCAGAACTAGATAGATATAATCATAAAATAAATAAAGGAGATGAATACAATTTTGGAAAAATGAGAAATTATAAACCTCTGTAGAAAAATGAATAGAAATAAAAAGGATCATGCCTTTTTCTCACCTATATATGGCACATAATCCACAAAAATCATATGATTATCTCAACAGTTGCATAATACTTTTGACATAATAAACAAAATTTTCCTTAAAATGATAAGTAATAACCAGTAAGCATTATCTATAATGGGGATAAACTAGAAACCTTCCCAATTAGATCAGGGATTAAACAGGATTCTCATTTTCACCACCATTATTTAATACAGTATTAGAAATGTTATTTAAAGCAATAAAAGAAGAAAAATAAATTGAAGGAATTTGAATGGACAATGAGGAAATAAAATTATCACTCTTTGCAGACGATAGGACAGTATATTTAGAGAATAAAAGAGAATCAAAAATAGTTGAAATAATTAAGAACTATAGCAAAGTTGCAGGCCCTAAATTAACTTCCTGTAAAGCATCAGCTTTTCTATATATTACCACATAAGTCCTGCAGGACTATGGGGCTGGTGCTAATAGAATACTAGGAAAAACAGAGAAATGAGAAAAGAATATTTAACAATCATTTCAAAAATAATTCCAAATTCCTTTCCTCTAACCCTTCCCTACCCATTGAGAAGATAAGCAATACAGGAAATTGGGAAAATTTTAAAAGGACATCCCTAAATGTTAACACAGGTCTGCCTCTATCCTTCATAAAATGATCCTCCCGTTGACTTATTTTTTCTCTTCCCTTTGCATCTTTCTGATGGGATATTTTTGATGGACATCTTCTAAAAGGTTTCTGGAATTCCTTAGAACCAAACCATTTTTATAATCATTGGAGATAGACACTATCTTATTTCATTTGTATCCCGTACCTAGAACTCAACAGGCACCAGATTTTAAACAGAATGGATTTGAAAGACAATTAAAGGTAAAGGCATGTTCCCTCACCATGGCATTGAACTAGGAAGCTACTTAATGGCAAGGTAGTCTGTGCCTGGCACTGTTTACAGAAAGGGCTGCTAACTGGCCAATGTGAAAATTGAATCCATGCCCTTGGACTCATTAGTGCCATGCTGTAATCAACTAAGCTAATCAATCCACAAGTGGGCACATATCAGAATGAAGAGCCATGATCATTGTTGACACAGATTGGGTCTTGGATGGAGAGAGCTCATCTGGAATCTCTTAAAGGTACAGTATCAGGAGATTAGGATGCTGCAGGGAGGATTGGGGTATAAAGAGGTACAAGTGGTGTCATTCTCTCTGAAAGTTGTTTGTGTAACTGTGCACTGCTATGATGCAACTAAGGAGAGAAGCAACTAATTTTACCTTTTTTCAAGATTATTTGAGAGCATCAGGAAGTGAAGTATACTGTTGGCATATGCTGTAAGGTGGTGAAAATAAAACTGGTTCATATATAGAAACTGTGAATTTTGGTATGAGATCAGGGTGAGAGTCCATGACAAATCAAAGACTCTTGCGATCTGAGAATAGATAGGAACCTTGGAGGCCACCTAATTGAATGATATTTAGCTTGGGATCTGTGATTTTTTTTCCATTTTTAGAAATCAAATAGTATTTTATTTTTCCAATTATATGTAAAGATAGTTTTCAATGTTCATTTCTGTAATATATTGAGCTCCAATTTTTTCCCTCCTTCCCTTTCTCCAAGACAGCAAGCAATCTGATATAAGTTAAATATGTACAATCGCTTTAAACATATTTCCATATTAGTCATTTTGTGAAAGAAAAATCAGAACAAAAAGGAAAACCACAAGAAGTAAAAAATAGTATGGTCCTCATAAAGATTGCTTTATGAAGTTATCAAACTGTGCATACCCTTTGACCCAGCAGTACTACTACTGGGCTTATATCCCAAAGAAATACTAAAGAGTGGAAAGAGACCTGTATGTGCCAAAATGTTTGTGGCAGCTCTTTTTGTTGTGGCTAGGAACTGGAGAATGAATAGATGTCCACCAATTGGAAAATAGTTGGGTAAATTATGGTATATGCAGGTTATGGAATATTATTGCTCTGTAAGAAATGACCAGCAGGAGGAATACAGAGAGGCTTGGAGAGACTTAAATCAACTGATGCTGAGTGAAATGAGCAGAACCAGAAGATCACTATACACTTCAACAACAATACTGTATGAGGATGTATTCTGAGAGAAGTGGAAATCTTCAACATAAAGAAGATCCAACTCACTTCCAGTTGATCAATGATGGACAGAAATAACTACACCCAGAGAAGGAACACTGGGAAGTGAATGTAAATTGTTAGCACTACTGTCTGTCTGCCCAGGTTACATGTACCTTCGGAATCTAATGCTTATTGTGCAACAAGAAAATGGTATTTACACACATATATTGTATCTAGGTTATATTGTAACACATGTAAAATGTATGGGATTGCCTGTCATCGGGGGGAGGGAGTAGGGGGGGGGATAATTTGGAAAAATGAATACAAGGGATAATGTTATAAAAATATATATAATAAAAATAATAAAAAAATAATTAGAAAATGAAAAAAAAACAAAAAAAGATTGTTTTATGTATTTATGTATTAAATTTATGTATTAAAATAAATACATTTTTAAAAAAAGAAAATAGTATGCTTCAATCCTCAGTAAGTCCCCATAGTTCTTTCTTTGGATGCAGATGGCATTTTTCCATTCCAAATATATTGGAATTGTCTTGGATTAAAGTATTGCTAAGAAGAGTTTAGTCTATCATAGTTTATCCTATTTGATCATCACATAATCTTGCTGTGACTATGTACAGTATTCTCCTGATTATGCTCACTTCACTTGGCGTCAGTTCATGTAAGTCTTTCCATGCTTTTTGAAAATCAACCTGCCCTTAATTTCTTATAGACAAACAATATTCTCTTACATTAATATACCATAACTAATTCAGCATTTCCCAGCTGATGGGCATCCACTCAATTTCCAATTCCTTGCCATTACAAATAGAGCTGCTACAAACAGTTTTGTACACGAGTTCTTTTCCCTCTTTTATAATCTTTTTAGGCTACAGACCCAGTAGTGATATTCCTGGATCAAAGATTTATGATCTACATTCAGTCTCCCAATACTCTCTCTGAATGCAGATGGCTCTCTCCATCACTTCTGTTGGCACTGACCTGATTCACCTTATTGTTGAAAAGAGCCAAGTCCATCAAAATTGATCATCACATAATCTTGTTGTTGTTGTGTACAAAGTTCTTTTTGTTTTACTTACTTCACTTACCATCAGTTCACATACGTCTCTCCAGGACTTTCTGAAATCATCTGGTGATCGTTTCTTATAGAAAAATAATATTCCATTACATTCATATGCCATAATTTATTTAACCATTCTCCAATTGATGGGTATCCACTCAGTTTCCAGTTCCTTGCCATGACAAAAATGGCTGCTATAAACATTTTTGCACATATGGATCCTTTTCGCTCTTTTATGATCTCTTTGGAATACAGATGCAGGAGAGACACTGCTGGATGGAAAGGTATACACACTTTGATAGATTTTTAGGCATAGTTCCGAGTTGTTCTTCAGACTAGTTGGATCAATTCACAACTCTACCAACAATGTAATAGTGTTTCAGTTTTCCCATATCTCCTTCAGTATTTATAATTATCTTTCCCTGTCATTTTAGCCAATCTGAAAGGTATGAGGTAATACATCAGGGTTTTCTTAATTTGCATTTCTCTAATCAATAGTGATTTAGAGCATTTTTCTTATGACTAGAAATGTATTTACTTTTTTCATCTGAAAACTGTTCGTTTCTTTTGACCATTTATCAATTGGAGAATGGCTTATGTTCTTATAAAAATGAGTAAATTTTCTATATATTTTAGACATGATGTCTTTAGCAGAAACTTTGGATGTAAAAATTTTCCCCAGTTTTCTGCTTCCCTTCTAATGTTGGATGTGTTGGTTTTGCTTATTCAAAAACTTTTAAATTTAATATAATCAAAATTATTCATTTTGCATTTCATATTGTTCTCTACTTCTTCTTTGGCCATAAATTCCTTCTTTTTCTACAGATCTGAGACGTAGACTATTATTTGTCATCCTAATTTAGTAAACACAATTTTATAGCCCTTTGAGAATTGTTCCAAATTGCTCTCCAGAAAGGTTGAATCAGCATATAACCCCAACAATGCTTTAGTGGTCTAGTTTTCCCCCCATGTCCTCCAACAGTCACCATTATCTTTCCCAGTCATATTAGCCACTCTGATATGTGTTAAGGTAACACATCAGAGTTTTTTATTTTGCATGGTTTGTGAACTTTTTAACAGAATATTTTTTTATGAACATAGTTCAATTTAATTGGTTTTCTTTTGTAATGCCATGTATTTTTTTATTATGCATTAACAGAATATTCTGAGAAAAAATATGTAGACTTCACTAGTTTGTCAAGAAGATAAAAAAGTTGAGATTCCATTATCTAGTTTAACGCATACATGAAAGGAATGTTTATTATAATATACCAGACAAGCAGGCAGCTAGTCTCTGTCCAAAGATCTCCAAGTTAGTAGTACCCATTGTTTCTTTTTTTTATTAAAACTTATTTTCAAAACATATGCATAGATAATTTTCAACATTCACTCTTACAAAATCTTGTGCCAAATTTTTCCTTACTTCTCCATCCCCTAGAAGGCAAGTAATACAATATATGTTAAACATGTGCAATTATTCTATGCATATTTCTACAATTATACTGTACAAGAAAAATCAGATCCACAAGGAAAAAATGAGAAAGAAAACAAAATGCAAGCAAACAACAAAAAAGGTAAAAATACTATGTTGTGATCCACACTTAGTTCCCATGGTCCTCTCTCTGGGTGTTTGTAGATGGCTCTCTTCATTATATGACTAGAGGAACTGACCTGTATCATTCGCTGTTGTAAAGAGCCACTTCCATCAGAATTGATAATCATATAATCTTGCTGCTGCTCTGTATAATGTTCTGGTTCTACTCACTTCACTTAGCCTAAGTTCATGTAAGTCTCTCCAGGACCCACTGTTTCTTGAAGTCACCCACTGGACTTTTGTATAGCTATCATTTAGGAAGTATTTTTCTGATATTAAGATTAAATTAGACTCTGGAACATCAGAAAATGTCACCCATGGGAGCTTTTTATCAGAGTGCTGATTCTCAGTTAAGTGATAATAATATCTCTTCTCATTTTAAAAATACTGATGCTTTTGGGACAGTCTGAGAGTTAAAGAAGAAATATTCATATGTAGTCATAGATATATGGGTAAAAATTAAGAAACTTCTGTTTTTCACACATACGTATGTATATGTATGTATGTATGTATGTATGTATGTGTGTGTGTATTTTTTATCCTGATCTTCATCCCCTTGCCATGATCTTTCCACTGCAATTTTATTCTAAGGCTTTAAAAAACAAACAAAAAACCCATATCAATTCACATAGTAGGAAAGACCTTGCAGGACAGGCTTCCTTCACTTAAAAAAAAAAAGGCAACTAATTTTCTCTCTGCATCATATCATTTATATCATGTAGTTAACTCTCCAAAGCTGTTTCCCTGAACCTGCCATGCAGGAACCTTTTTAATCAACCTACCTTCTCAGACAAATGAAGTGTCAAGTATTTTTTACAAATGGAGACATGAGTAGGGCCACTTGGCATCCCCTAGCTGGATTCATCTACCCTTTGCTGGGGGTGGGTGTGGGGGGTTTTCTCCCTTTTTTTCATTCACTTTCTTGTTCAGACTACTCCCTTTTGGCTTTTATTAGGCTAGTCCCTTAACTCAGACCTTTCAGGGGAAAAAAAAAAAAAGCTCAAATGGTATCCAAAGAGATCACAGCAATTCATAGCAATTGACTCCCTGGTTGAAGAGGTGACTTCTGCACCTTGATCACCTGCTCCCCTCCATAATGGTATGGAGATTTCTGGGTGGCTCAGCTTGGGAAACCTTCAGAAAAGGACATAGAGTAACTTGCAGAGTGCAGGCCACTGGGGACCTGGTGGCTTTCTGGTTCAATTACAGAATTCAAGGCAGCAAATACTGTAGTAGCAATAACCTCCATTTTTACATTCCTGTCAGTGACTGAAGGCTCTCAGAAAAAAATAGAAAAAAAGTCCTCTGGGGATCTGATAAAAAGTGAATGTGCCTAGAGAGCTCAGAGGACTGCAGTATCATTCTGGAAAGTGTGCATGTGTGTGTGTGTGCTTCTGTGTGTTGGGGGTGGGGAGGTTTTTAAAAAATAAAAATGATTCAGACTTTTCTGACTCCCAATTAAGAGTCTAAAACTTGACATAATTTCTCATTTAGGGTCCAATGTTGACCCTCTCCAACCCTGAGAAGCTCATTAGGAGTTTTCCTATAGTGAGTAATGAAGTAATGAAGGGGAAGGATCTAAGAGTTGGGCCCTTGACCATCTTGACTGGGAATTTAGATTTTTCCCTAGTAAATTTATTTATTTAATTATTTGTTTATTTTGCTGAGGCAATTGGGATTCAGTGACTTGCCCAGGGTTACACAGGTAGGAAGTGTTAAAGCATTTGAGGTCAAATTTGAACTCAGGGTCTCCTGAGTTCAGGGCTGGTGCTCTACCCTATGCACCAATTAGCTGCCTCTAAATTTATTTATTTTTAATACACATTATTTTATGAATCATCTTGGGAGAGAAAAATGAGAGCAAAAGTGAAAAAAATGGGAGAGATTTAAAACAAAGAAGTGAACATAGCATGTGTTGATTTATATTCAGTCTCCTTAGTTCTTTTTCTGGATTCTATCCCAAGTCTATTGGGATTGCTTTGGATCACTGAACCACTGAGAAAAACCAACCCTTTCATAGTCAATTATCACACATTCTTGCTGTTATTGTGTACAATATATTCCTGGTTCTGTTTGTTTCACTCAGCATTAGTTCGTGCAAATCTTTCCAGGCCTTTCTAAAATCAGCTTGTTCATCCTTTTTTATTGAACAATAATATTCCATTATCTTCATATATCATAACTTACTCAGTCTTTCCCCAATTGATGGGCACCTAATTATTTTCCAATTCTTTGCTATCACAAAAAGGACTTCTACAAACATTTTTGCACATATGGGTCCTTTTCCCTCCTTTATGATTTCCTTGGGATAGAGACCCAGTAATGACACTGCTGGTCAAAGGGTATGCACAGTTTTATACCTCTTTGGGCATAGTTCCAATTGCTCTCCAGAATGGTTGGATTAGATTGGGAACTTATTATAGCAGATGTGAGGTTCCTTCTAGAGGATGTCTCAGACTCTGAGACCAGAAAGTTTTAGTAGAAAAAAACACTAACTCTGGACTTAGAAGACTGAAATCCTATCCTAACTCTCATGGTAATTGCTTATGTAATTTTGGGGAAATAGTTTAACTGTCTGGGCTTCAGTTTTCTCATCTGTAAAACAAAAAAAATGAGAGTGAACGAAATGACCTCTGAGATCCTTATATATTAGAATCATGATCCTCAGGCTTCCACTCCACATCTTCTCATTAGGGGTTGTGGGTAGGTGAAGTCACAAACTCTTCTCTGTCTCTCTCCCAAGCCAGGGATATGTAAAAGAGTCTCATAATGTCAAAGTTGGCAGCAACCTCAGAGGCTGTCTGGTTCAAAAGAGAATATTCAATATTCAGTAGAGGAAATTCCTCTACAGCATCTCCCACAGGTGATCTGCTCTAGCTTTGAAGCTAAGGACAGATCCTATTCCTTCACAGAAATCACAGAACTTCAGAATTGGAAGAAACCACTGAAATCCATTTTGACCCACAAATACCCCAGATGTGACCATCTGGCTTCTGATTGAATATCTCTAAAGTGAAGAAGTCACCCTTTAAAGTAGCACTTCTAATGAAGGACCTTTAGATACAATTCTGAAAACTTGTCCCAACCTAATCCAGTACATAACAGGTCAGCAGGTACTTAAGGGAAAAGGAAAAGGACCAGGAAGTCCTTCCCATCTTCTACCTTATCCCTTCTTACTCACTTCTTGGTCAGAAACTACCTGCCCTACATTGCTCATCAAAATTCTCTGGATTTTTCCATATGCTCTGATGCCTTGCCTTCTGGAAGCTTGGACTTTTAAATCTGCCTCAAAACAAAACCATCCTATATGCTCATTTGTGTTGTATCCCCTAGATACAATATTAGTTCCATGAGAATTGAAGATATCTTGCTTTCCTCTTTGTATTTCCAATGCTTAACAAAGTTCTTGGAGCAGCATAAGTACCTAATAGTTCTGTTTTATTCCATTCAACATTCTTCCCCACCCCATTCTTTCCTTCTTTAAACTAAACATCCTTAGTTCTTTCACCCAGTATTCATATGACATAGACTCATAGCTCTTCAGCATCCTGGTCATCTTTCTTTGGCTTTACTCCAGCTTATCATTGTTCTTCCACAAGTGACACTCAGAACCAAACACAATATAACATACATGATCTGACCAGGACAGAGGAGGGACTATTATCTTCTTAATCATGCACATTATCTCCTGCCTACTATAGCCCACAATATGAATATCATAGCATAGTCATGGAGACTCATTAATTAGTTTCTCTTCTGTTTATATGGATAGACACTGGAATATCTATGGGGCAGTCTGGTCATTTGCAAGTTCCATCCCCATATTTGGGTGTCTCTGGATGTTGTCTCAGCTACCCAGTGGCCAGTTTGTTCCTGTGTAGATACAGTGGACACTGCCTAGTGATGATAATCTGAGAATGGTGTGATAGCGGGATAGGATGTCTTAATTTACAATCAGTTTTTGATTGATAGTCATAAAGTCTCCCATTCATAGGCTACAATGGCACTTTATACCTGAGAGATCATGAAAATGGATCTTAGTCCCATAATAACTGCATTCAGTAAAGATGTGAGAATCATCAGGCATCTGACACCTAGTTAAGGATTCAGGAAGGAGTCTCCTACAATTGTCAGTATGACAGCATGCTAGACATCACTCAGTAGGAGCCAACTGGACTCCCCCCAACTCCAGCTCCCAGGTTACATGCCTTTGGAAACTCAAAAACTTCTAGGTCCCAAAGGGATCTGTTCTTGGCACAGAGCCTCTCCCCCAGCACTATCATTCACCAATATTGATAGCAGATCCATAACTCGCTGAGCAACTTGTGTCTGTGTTCTGCTATATTTATTTGGTAAATGTGCTGTAAAATCATATTATGAAATCAAAACAAGATCTTAATAAATCATAAGATGAGAGATTTACTAACAATATTAGAAGCCAAGGCAGAAAGACTCCCCAGTGAAGGTTCTGCCTGAAAAGCTAGCTTCTCCAGTCCCAACAGCTCCCCAGAGGGCTGCTTTTCTTTGGCCCCATGAGTGGATTAGATCTGCTGGTTTTGAGGGACTAAGATTAAGGCGATGGATTGTCTATTAACAACAAGGCTGTCAGGTCCTTAGAACTAAGAACTTAGAACTAAGCTAGGGCTTTTTGTTCAGGAAGATATTAGCAGGGAGGAATTTGCATTTTTTAAAGGCTTTATTGCTTTTGGAAAATCTCTATTTCCTTCCTTGAGAGAGCCTGTGCTGAAGCTTTGATATATAATGAGTGGCCAAGTTGCTTTATTTATGTAGAATTGCCTCTCTGTTTATCTTTCTGAATGTTTATGATGATAAAAACAGAAATGCTTCATATTATATAGTATTGTTTACTGAGGCACCATGAAACTAAGATAATCTGTGGACTGGGAGTCAGTAAACAACAGTCCAGAGGATTTTGATGAGCAATGGCAAGGCAGGTAGTCTCATGGGACTATGGATAAATCCCATCTCTGAGCCTCAGTTTCCCTGTTCATTGATATTGTATAAATGCTTGCTGATTAATGTAATACAGTTAAATATAATTAAATGATGCTGTGTTTGCAACCCCCTATCAGTGCTAATTTTCTCCAGGACCTCATGTAGCACTAAGAAAAAGCACTGAACTTAGAATCAGGAACATCTGGATTCAAAACTGTCATTAGATATTTAGTAGCCATGCAACCTTAGACAAATCATTCAACATATTTTTTTTTCAGCCTCAATTTGCTCATCTGTAAAATGGGAATGATTATTCCTATTGTACTTGTTTGACAAGGTTATTTTGAAGATCAAGTGATAATTGTATGTAAAATGCTTTATAAATCTTAAAGACCTCTTTGTAGTAATCAATATACATTTGTTCAGTGGCTGATATGTGCCTCTTGGCCCTAGAGATAAAAATACAATGAATGAAATAAATGTTCTCTGCTGTAGCCTATTGGGAAGTACAAGTACATATATAAATATGTAGAGACTAAAGTATAAAAAATGAATATAAATAAATATTAGTAATTAAATATGAGTTAGTTTAGGAGGGAGGTAACCAACAGAAGGGTAGGGGCTTAAGTTTTGAAGGGAAAAAGAGAGGACTTCTAAAAGGTGGAGTGAAGGAAGAAGCTCATTCCATTTATGGATAATGGCTATTGCAAAGACATAAGGTTGGGAAATACTTTGTGAGGAATTGTTTAGTAATTTTTTCAGTCATTTCTGACTCTTTGTGATCCCATTTGGCAATGATAATTGAAGAGATTTGTTATTTCCCTCTCCAGCTCATTTAATAAATGAAGGCAAATAGGGTTAAGTGGCTTACCCAAAGTCACACAGCTAGTGAATGTCTGAGGCCAATTTTGAACTCAGGAATATGAATCTTCTCTATTCCAGGTCCGGGTCCCTATTCTCTGCTCCATCTAACTGCCCCTTGTGTGAGGACTAGAATAGGTCATTTTATCTGGATCAATGAATGCAAGAAAGGAAATAGTGTCCAATGGGACTGGAAAGATTGGTTGGGGCCAGGTTATGAAGACTTTTAAAATCTAAACAGTAATTTACACTTTATCTTTGAGGCAACAGGGACTCACAAGAGTTTATGGAGCAGAAGTGACATGGTCAGATCTGTATTTAAGGAAAATCAATGTGGCAGTAGTATGGAAGATGAACTGGAGTGATGGGATACTTGACACAGAGAGATCCAATTTGGAGTTGTAATGACCTAAGTAAGAGGCAATGATGGCCTAAGCTAAGGTGATAACTATCTGAGTGGAGAGAAGGGACCAGTATCAAGGGATGATATGGAAATAGAAATGGCAAAACTTGGAAACTGGTTGAATGTATGGAGAGAGGGAAAGTGATGAGTCAAGAATAACTCTGACATGAAACTAGGAGGTTAAAAGGATGGTGGTACCTTCAAAAGAAATAGGGGAGTTGAAAGATGTTTCAATATTCGGAAGAATACTGTGGTATGGTTTAGATATGTTGAGTTTGGGATGATCAGATCTAATTTGAAATGGGATATGGGACTGAAACTCAAAGTGATCCAAGGTCTGATTATATAGATCTAAGGATCATCTGAAGTAGGTAGCAACTTAGTGAATAGAGCTCTGGACCTGAAGTCAGGGAGACCCAAATTCAACTTCTGATATTTCCTAGATGTGTAATCTGAGCAAGTCACTTGAATTCTGTCTTCCCTAATACACTGGAGAAGAAAATGACAAACCACTCCAATATCTTTGCCAAGAGAACCCCATACAGGGTCATGAAAAGTCAAATGACTGAATAACTACACAACAGCAAAGGATCATCTATATAGTCGTTATGAGACTATATGAGTCGTTATAAAGCGTTTGGCTGAGAAACATGAGTTCAAATCCAGTCTCAGGCACTTATGAGGTATGTGACCCGGAATAAGTCACTTGAACTCTGTCTACCTCAACTTACTCTCATAGTTAATAAATAGCACTAACTTCCTAGGGCTGTAGAATAAAATGAGATAATATTTGTGAAGTTCTTTGCTAACCCTAAAATGTTATACAATTGCAAGCTGCTATTATCATTGTTGTTGTCATTGATAATTAGCAATCTTTAATATTTATTAATATTTTATTGTTAGTCATTTACAACTAATAATAATTAAATGATTATTAAACCCATAAGAACTAAAAATATTACCCATATAGAGTGTGTAGAAAGAGAAGAGAAGGGAGGTGGATTCAGATTTTTGAGGAGTACTTATTAACCTAGGAGGCATTATATAGATAGTGAGCTGGCAAAGGAGACTGAGAAAGGGTAATAGATAAGTAAGGTACAACTAGAAAAGAGTATTGTCATGGAAGCCCAGAAAAGAGAACATATCCAGTAGTAAAGGGTAGTCAACAGTATCAAATAGAGTAAGATCTAGCAGTTTTAGAATCAGGAAAGATCAACAGATTTAGCAATTAGAGACAGTTGTTAACTTTGGAAATACCATTTCAGTTGAGTGATGAGATACTAAATTACAAAAAGGTTAAGAAATAAGAAGAGAGGAAGTTAATGAAATAAGTGTAGGTATTTTTGTTGTTGTTGTTGTTATTGTTTTCTTTGTTTCTTTTTTTAAAACAAATTTGAAGACAATTAGGAAAGAATCATACATAGGAAGAAGCTGAGGATTAGAGAGAAGGAAGGTATCATTGGCTTGCAATTTACTAGAAATGATAGGAGGGGATGAAATCAAGGCCAAATGTAGAGTCAGTTTGGGCAAGGAAAAAAGCTACCTAATTGTCAGAGACTGGAAGTAAGAAGGAAAAAGTGAGATAAGATTTAAGGGATTTGAGTATTGAAGAGGGAGTTCACCTTGAATGGCATCAATTTTCTCATTAAATAGAAAAAGAGATTATCACCTGAGAGTGATAAAGAATGCAGAGGTATATAAGACTTGAGATAGAAGGTGGGTTCTTAGGGAGGAACAAAAAGTTGTCTTGATGCAGTGAGAGCCCAGCTGAAGTTAGATAACATGAATTTATAAAGTACTTACTTAGTATCATTGTATTATTCCTTCTATTTAGTACATGAGCAAAGTGCAGATGCAAATTTTCCACAGCTTAGATGCATCAAGGGATATCTATGATTTAAAAAAAAAAAGAATATTCAAAGAATTGAGAATTTGCAGAGTTCATTTGATCAATTGAATTTTTATAAAATATCAACAGTTTTTAAAAGTTTAGAATGAACTCATGTTCATATTGAGCATAATCCTTTATAGTTATGAAAACAATGACTATAATTCTTAGAAGGTACTTTAGATGGATTCAGTGTGTAGGAAAGTTGAGTTTGGAAAGGCAGAAAAAATTCGTGATGAAAAATGGTCTCTATCTCCAGATAAAGAACTGATGAACTCAGTACAGATTGAAGCATATTTTTACTATTTATTTTTCTTGCTCTCCCCCTCCAGAAGATGGTTAATGTGGAAATGTTTTGCTTGTCTTCCTATGTATAATGGATATTATATTTCTTGCCATCCCAACACAAAGTAAGGGATGGAAAAAAAAAGATTTTGGAAGTGAAAATTAAAAAAAAAAAATAAAAACAAAAGAAATAAAATATTTTAAAATTTAAAATAAAAGCTTTGAAATGCAGGAAAGGAAAGTGAATTCAAATATGAGTAAAAGGCAGAGAAAAATATAGTATTCTATATGAAAGGGTATAGAAATGATTGGAGGTCACAGCAAGGGTAAAAAAAATAGGCTTAGGAGGTGTAAGGTATAGAGATGGGAAGATTATGGTCAAATAGAGGAATGACACCTTGGACTATTGCAACAATAACTTACTGGTTGTTCTCCCTATCACAAGTCACTCCCACTCAAAATCTTTCTCCTCTCCATTGTCAAAGTGATCTTGCAAAAACATAGGTTTGACCATGTTACCGCCACTCCCAACCCCCTACTCAGTAAACTCCAGGGACAATTTTATGTTTTGGAATAAAATATGGAAGTCCCGTTCGTGCCCTTAAAATATGATCTGTTCTCATTTTCCCAGTATTCTCATGCTTATCTCTTTTCCACATATATTATGATCTTTCATAATAAATTGTCCTTCACATTATTCTACACCCATGAGTGTCTGCACTCAACTTTGTGCCTTTGCATTGTCTGTCCCTGAAGTCTGAAAGGTTCTCTCTCTCCTCAGTCCTCTTCCCCCTCTTTGGGTCTCTATGGTATCCTTCAATACTTAACTGAAATCCCATCTTCTGCAAGAATTTTTTCCTGATTAGAACAAGCTCACAAACATTCATACACCACCACTACCACTACTACATGCACAATAACTAATGAAATTTGTGGAGAACCAGGTCTCACTGATGACAAACAAGTAGATGAAAAGAGTGAAAGAAAAAGAAAGAAAGAACAAGGGATCTTGTTCACTTGGAATTGAAATTTCTGAGAGGACAGTAGAAGGGACAATTAGGGTTGGAATGGGAGTAGTAGGATGGAGTTTAAATGGAAGGGGATAAAAGAACAGGAGAGGGATGATTGGAATTGCAAGTAATTTGCTCATATATTGCCAGTGAGGAATATCTAAGTAGAGGAAAATAAACTGGTGGTGGTGGATTGTTAGCCATAGGAGTCATAGTAGATAGCAGTTCCCATTCCCTAAAGGATGTTGTCATTGCAATAAAACTAGGGGTGTAGCACCTTAGTCTGGTCATTTATCTGGTCATTTGGATCGGACTTATTTCTCATATCAGTTGTTGTCATGCACAGTTAATATCATGCAATGAAGTTTTCTCTGTCAACTGGACTATCAAACTCTATGAAGGTTTGAATTATGAGTTATCTAAATCTTTTATCTCTAGTTCAAAGTTTGATGCTTCATACAGGGTAGGTGTTTAATAAATTATCTGTTGAGTTTGATCAAATTATAGAAGCTTCTTCCAGATAATATTTTATGGTTTTGTTTTATAAAGACTCGTGCTTCTCTGTATCACCCATCTATAATTACAGTAATGAAATTAAGAAGGTTGCAGCAAGCTCCTTTTAAATAGAATCTTTTTTTTGAGAAAAGCATCCTATTCTAAAGCTCTATATGAAGTTGGAATAACTGTCTTTTTAAAAAAGTAGTTGTGTGTGTGTGCGTATGTATGTATGTATATATGTATGTATGTGTGAATATGTGTGTAGGGGAGAGAGAGTATATAAATGAATAAATAAATATCAGTGAGAATATCCTGGCTCCTTTCCAAAACTGAAATGGTTAAAGGAAAAACATCTGTGAAGTTCCACAATCTTTTTTGTCTAGTGATTTTATGTTTATATTTCCCAGCTTTATAAAGGTGTGGTGGTATATCAAAAGAAAGACATCTATAATTCTGGATTTATAGCAATTACAGTAATGTTATAGGACCAAGTTCATGCCAGAATCTATTTACCGTATGGTAGGTCTCAGAGTTTGAAGTTCAAAGAAGTTTCACATGAGAAATCACTCCTTCTGCTTTCTCCAGCATTTCAACTCTCCTAGAGCCCAAAGGTAGAGTTTTTCATTTATGATTAGTTATGAATACTTACATGCACAGAATCAAAATTCACCTTGCCTTCTGGATTTGTGATTGTCTGTGGCTCTTGGGGAGTTAGGGTCTCTTCATCCAAGGCAATCTCTCTCTCTCTCTCTCTCTCTCTCTCTCTCTCTCTCTCTCTCTCTCTCTCTCTCTCTCTCTCTCTCTCTCTCTCTCTCTCTCTCTCTCTCCCTCTGTCTCTCTGTCTTGCTCTATGTCTTAAAATTTTGCTTTTTCATTTGTCTTTTCCTTTCCCCAAATGCTCACTTTCTCCATCTGGCAGAGGGGCTTAGGACAAGAAAGTGGGATTCTTGTTCCAGTCAGAATAGGTCTTGTTCTTATGACAAGGATTCTTAACCCTTTTTACAATTGAGTCATGGACCTCTTTGACAGCTTGTTGGAACCTATGGGCCCTTTCTCAGATTAATAATTTTAAATATTTGTAAACATTTTTATTTAAAGGTTTGAATTCTAAACTCTATCTCTCTCACTTCCTCCCTCTCTGAGCACTAAGCAATCAGATATAGGTTATGTGTGTAAATTATATAGCACATTTCCATTAGTCCTTTTGTATAAGAAAACTCAAATAAAAGAAAAAAAGTGAAAAATAGCATGCCTCAATCTGTATTCAATCAGTTCTTTCTCTAGAGGCAGCTAGTATGCTTCATCATTAGTCCTTTGAGATTGTCTTGAATCCTTGTATTGCCAAGAATAGCTAAACCAGAATAATATTTTAAGTGCATAAAATAAAATACATAAGATTACAAAGAAAACAATTATGTAAGACTATAGATGCATTTTTTACCTTTCTAAATTATAATGATACACTGAAATCTATCCTTGGAAAATGTCTGTATCCTAAATGAAGAATGTTTGTCCTGGGGTTGAATTCAAGGTCCATCATTAAGGTCAACAGCTTAGAACAATGGAACTCTAAGGCAGCCCAGACTCAGAGATTGCTATGATTAATGCATCGAAAGAGTAGAATTTAGAAGATAGGAGCATTTCTACCAATGGGAAAAAGGAGTTAATGGGCAGGTTGATAAGCTCTCGAATAAATGATATCAGAGATTATCTGGAGAGTGTCTGCTCACCATCTCCAGGGAAGACAGAATGACAGGAAGCAGAACTGAGTAGGAGGAATATTTTGACTGTGAGGCTAAACTAGCTTGGTGCAGAATTTTAAAGCAGGTGCCACAGAGGGCATTTTTTTACCCATGCTTTCTATTACCTGGCTCAGCAACCTTATTATTTTTCCTTACAGATCTTTATCTACCATTCAACACTTTTGTATCACCCCTTTTTCTTGGCTGAAACTGTCTCATTTCTTCGGGGCTTAAAATGTTACAGAATCTCAGAAGCAGAAGTAACTTCAGAGGCTATTTAATCTAACTCATACTTGACCCCCATCCCCTAAAAAATTCCTTTTACACAAGAATGTGCTAGTAAATGTTTTACAATCGGCTCTCTGGGGAAGAGAAAGAACACACTTTAAATTTAAAGTACATTATTAACATTTTCTCCATCATTTTAAATCTAAATAATCAATAAAATAATAAATTGATATATAGCATTTGACAATTCCCAAGATTCAAATGCTTACAATGAAAATTTTAATAGCTGATTTTCCCAAGAGTTCATTGGAATTGGTTCCAGTGCTCCTTGCTTCCACAGCATACACAGGACTAAGAGGTTGCTCTTGTCCAGGGCAAAGATATCATTTTTTGAAAACCTTCTGTAATGGGGAAACACATTGCTTCCCAAGGCAGCCCATTCTGTTTATGAATAGCTCTAAATATTATGGAATTTGGGGGTTGTATTGTTTGGTTTTTTCCCCTGACATTAATCCTGGAGTGGCTTCCTTGCAAGTTCTACATACATAATTCTACCCTCTGGAGCCAAAGAGAAGAAAAATCTATTTCCTTTTTCACACAACAGCCTTTCAAGTTTTTGATAATTTGCTGTCCACTTTTCCCTAAGTCTCTTCTAAAGGCAAAATACCCCCATTTCAAATGATCCTCAAATTGTATGAAGCCCAGGCATCTATTTATCCTAAATCTTCTCTAATGCGGTTCAACTTACCAATATCAATCCTAAAATCAGAACAGAATATAATACCCCATATATGATCTTAATGTAGTTTAAGATTCTATTAGCTTTTTTATGACAGTATCATACTGTTAATTCATATTGAACTTGCTCTGTATCTTCTAAAACAAATCCAATAAGTGGTTATCTAACATCACTTTAAATAGTGAGTTCCAGTAAGGAAGGATTTCCCATTTTTTGAGACAACTTATTTTTTTTTTGGATAGCTGTTATTAATAGGAAGTGTTTTATTCTAAATTTTCTTTTCATAAGCTCCTTCAAATAATGTCTCCAGTATTTTCCTTATCTACCAGTCTATTCACTCTGTCAAAAATGGTTGTGCTGGTGTGATGTGTGCTTAACAATGCCATGCCAGCTGTTAGTGACTACTTCTTTCCTTTATTAGTTCTTACAAACCATCCTTTGATACTGTGTCATCATTAGGAAAAACATATATCAAACCTAGGGAATTTGCCAACTCTGTCCTCTTACTGTTTTGTTTTGTTTTTCATTAATATGTTTACACTTTCCCACTCCTTCCACATGTCTCCTGTTCCCCAACTCTCTCAAAAATGATGGAAAATAGTTCAACAATTCAGACTGCTATTTTTAAAAATATGCTATGATTTAGTCCATTCAGTCCTAGTGACTTGAAGTCATTAAAGGTAGCTAGATGTTTCCTGTCTCTATACTGATTATGGATTTCTGTTCCCCACTAACCATTTTTGTTCTATACTTCCTAGTTTCTAAATCATTGTCCTTGAAAGAATAAATAGAAACAAAATTGAAGTTTAGTAGTTCAGCCTTCATGTCATCATCAATGATCATCATTCCATCTACTTCCCCTTCTCTTGCCCTGTTTTAGCTAAAATAATTCTGAGTGGTTGTGTTTTCACATTCAATGTTAACTTCAGTTTATTCTGGGATTTAGTGCTCCTGACCAAATTCTTATAAAAGTATGTTACTTTTTTGTATCCATCCACAATTATTTGTCCCTTCATTTCTTCAATAAAGAGTGCTCCAGGCACACCCTGTCACACCATTCCTCCATATTATTTTCACAGCTATGTAAGAGTCAATGACTGAGCACGAAGAAAAAAAAAAGTCAGAAGACAAGGGAACTAGGAGGGAGTAGGCCAAAGTAGACATATGTTAGCTGAGAATCATAGAATGGAAATGGGTAGCAGACAACAGAAACCCCTGATCAGTGAAGTTGTTAGCCTAGGGAGATGATGTAGCACAATGCCTGGCACATAGTAGTCACTTAATAAATATATATTGGGTTAGATAAGATAGAATAGATTGGATTGGATTAATTTAATTTCTTTTTTTTAATTTCCTACTATATATCCATTACATTGAATTTTATTTCTATTTTTTTTATACTTTTATTATCAGAGACACACTTACAGATGTGGTAGATAAGATAGGACAAAAGACTGGTTGGTATTAGCCTAGGAGGAGTGATGCTGTTCTTGGTGCTAAGTAGGACATAAGCATATAACTACTATTCTAGCTTCTTAATAAGAGTAGGCAGAAAGTGGTGACCCACCTACTTTGAGTCACCTTCCTGAAAATAGAGACTTTTATATCTGTGAAAGTCAGACATGAGCAGATTCAGGGGTAAATGGGGGATTATTTCATGGAGGAAGGGCCACAGCCAGAACAAAATGGAAATTAGAGCTGGTGCAGAAGGCAAAATGAGAGATGCCATTGACATCTAGAGCACCCAGAATTGCTGGACCCTGAACGAGCTGAAACTGGAAAGTCGGGACAGTGAGGTTCTTCAGGTCCCCAAATCCCTGAGAAATCTCATGAATGATTAATGCCTTTTTCTCCCTGCAGGGAGAGGAGGGAAAGGTTTGAATCTGAACCCTGGAACTGTTTCTTTGAGCTGCTGAGTTTTGGCTTATCTGCTGAAAAGGGGACTAGCTTTTTCTTTTAAAAAGGATTCACAGGTACCTCTCCCTGATGAGTGCTTTCATGCATTTTTATGTATTTATTATGCAAATCACTGGTAATCCAAACTAATAAAAACAACCTTCCTCTTCCAGCTAGTAAGAAAAAAATCAAAATTTGGGGAAATTTTTCTTACTGACTTTTTATCAAAACTTTACCTATCTGAAAGATGATGAACAAACTGGAATGCAGGGGGTATGGTTCACTCAGAGAGGAACATGCTGCATTCAAACTGAATGAAAGATCCTCTTCTTCAACACAATACTTTGTAGAGACCACCGAATGAGGAAAAAAAGAGAAAACAAGCCAGCATGAGGACATTTAAACATGTAAGAAGAAAGAAAAGAAAAATGAGTTCTCAGAATACCAAGTGAAGACACTTGGAGAGAATTTTAATAGAAATGAGTATATCTACTGTGATCATCCCAAGATCTTGTCTGAGAAATAAGCTTGACCCTAATTCAGATTAGGTGCTGGTTTATTATTCCATGAGCAAAGAAAAGAAGCTCATAAGGAGAAAACCCCAATCTAGAAAATAATCATCTTGATTCAAATGACTGGAGTTCCCAAGCTAGATCTAGAGCTTTCCCTAACCAATTCCTATATCAATGGCAATGAATGTTTATATTCTTGTTAACTATGTCTATCAGATTTCCCATAATTTCAATATAATTGGGCTGAATTCAAAAATTTATTATCAGTTCCTCCAAAAAAATGAGATCTATGTTTTAAAGAAATGCCAATTGTTAAATATAACTAAAAGGAAGAGAATATTTTACACAGATAGCATTTATTAATTTTTAAATGAGAGAGAATGATAAAAATGAAAAGTCATTAAAAAAAAAAAAAAAACAATAAACTTCATCCTGTATCTGCTGCCTTGCCTGGTTTCAACTCCAAGAGCAAGATGCTCTTCTTTCAGGTTAAACTATTTAATCTCATTGCCATTCTGTTAACTCAAGCCTTTATTAACACCTCCCTCAAACTCTTCTTCTCTCTTTTTGGAGAGCTAGATATTTGGGGAATATCAAACTCCTTTTAATTCCCTCCTCAGCAGGGCATTACTAGCCACCACCAATTTTCTTCCTCTGACCATTATTAGATGAATTCTCATCTGATAACAATATGGAGCTACATAATTATTCCTTAAGAAACTGTCTTCATAGATGGTCTGGTCATCTTTAGAGATGAACTATCTTAATATACCCATTTGAATGAGATGAAGAAAGTTGAAAGGTAACTTTTGGCAAATATACAATTTCATGATTGTCTTCTGGAGTTACCCAAGTTTTGTCATCTCCTGAGAATTTTCAAACTTCCATGTTCTTATTTTCTAGCCACACACCTCTAACTCAGAATTTGACCTCTCACTCTAGTACTTTGGGCCTCTAATTAGTGAATAGTCACCTTATATTACCTAGATATCCATAGATCTGTTCTCACTCTCTGTTTCAGCTGCCTTTTTAACCTGGAAGTTCCCTCAGTCTCTATGATCTTCTCATTGTAGAAAATAATTCCATCTCTGTAACCTTTTCTTCCTTCAACTTCTGCCCTCAACTATGCTCTTCTTCCCTTTAGTGAACTTCTCCCAGATCCTCCCTTTTAAGGAAGGGCCCAGATTACCCACCTGACATTTTTTCCTAGCTCTGTTTCTGATTCTCTGAATATCACTATACTTTTGTACAGTTACCTTGTTCTTTTTGCCTGTTTGTATTCTGATGCTTAACATAGTGCTTAACACATGGTGTTTAATAAATACTTGTTGATGTGATGAAATTACTATGAAATGTGATTTCTTTCTTACCTTAGAGGCATTGTCTTTTGCCTCCTTCCCTACATCTCATTTCAAAATCTTGCCCAAAGAACAATAATAAAATCAACACCAATGATTCCATGGAATGACATGATAATCAATTGTCCCATGATGTCCTTTGTGGTCACTACTCCCCATATATGTGTCATCTTCCCCTATCAGAATATATAATCTTCTTGATAGGCAGGCACTATCTTACCTGTTTGAAATTTCTATCTCCCATGCTAGCCTCAGTGCCTAGCATATAGTAAGTTTTTATTATGTTTTTTTTTTTTCCCATTCATTCATTCCCCCATCCATTCATCTATTGGCCCACATATTTCCCAAGAACCTATGCCTGAATGAATTTTCTTCCCTTGTGTGTTTTTATATCTACAATAGCAAAATTAAGTCATAAAAATGTGGAAAAAATATTTTTTGTCTTAAGTAACATTTTCACATGTCTAATCAAAAGAAGATGTGCTTCATGAAATTACCATTATCATCAGACTACATTGAGTCATAATATGGATCATAGATATGTATAGCTACCAGCTTGGAATTTGCATCTTCTTAGTTTAACCTCCAAGTAAATTTTTTAAAAATTATCTTTAAATCAAGAAAACACAAAACAAAATTAAAGTAAAATTAGTAAACAGCTTTTTCCTCCTTTGTTGATTTTTTTCTCAAGAGAATAACAAAACAAACAAAAATGTATCATTATATACAAGAAATTCTTTGGGCCATGATGACATAACCAGACATGTTAATAGTTATGAAAAATGTATTTTTTTCAGCCTTTAATTTTCCATAACACCTTGAGAGGCAAAGATCCTGATCACTTATGAACTCTGCCTTTCTTTGAAAAGTTTCAGTTTCACTGATACATTGTTGGTGAAATTGTGAATATATCCAGCCATTCTGGAGAGCAATTTGGAACTATGCTCAAAAAGTTATCAAACTGTGCATACTCTTTGATCCAGCAGTGCTACTACTGGGCTTATATCCCAAAGAGATCTTAAAGAAGGGAAAGAGACCTGTATGTGCAAGAAGTTTTTGGCAGCCCTCTTTGTGGTGGCCAGAAACTGGAAACTACATGGATACCCATCATTTGGAGAATGGCTGAATAAATTGTGGTATATGAATGTTATGGAATATTATTATTCTGTAAGAAATGACCAGCAGGAGGATTTCAGAGAGGCCTGGAGAGACTTACAAGAACAGATGCTGAGTGAAGTGAGCAGGACCAGGAGATCATTATACACTTCCACAACAATACTATATGATGATCAATTCTGATGGACGTGGCCCTCTCCAACAATGAGATAAACCAAATCAGTTCCAACAGAGCAGTAATGAACTGAACCAGCTACACCCAGCAAAAGAACTCTAGGGGATGACTATGAACCACTACATAGAATTCCCAATCCCTCTAATTTTGTCTGCCTACATTTTGGATTTCCTTCACAGGCTAATTGTACACTATTTCAAAGTCCGATTCTTTTTGTACAGCAAAATAACTGTTTGGACATCTATACATATATTGTATTTAATTTATACTTTAACATATTTAACATGTATAGGTCAACCTGCCATCTGAGGGAGGGGGTGAGGGGAAGAAGAGGAAAAATTAGAACAAAAGGTTTGACAATTGTCAATGCTATACAATTACCCATGCATATATCTGGTAAATAAAAGGCCATAATAAAAAAAAAAAGAAAGAAAAAAGTTTCAGTTTCTGTGGCTGGCATCTTGAATAAACACTGTCACTATTAACTTCAAGAAGGGACCTCACTTTTACTTCTTTCTTGGGAGACCGGATCTTTTGGGAAGGTTGTCTCCCTATTTATTTCACTTTTCAAAGAACTGAAATTTTCTAGTTCTATTCTTGGTCATGAAAAAAATAAATGTCCTGATAGAAAGAGCATTTGAAGTCCTGAAGTGTTCTCTTAGCTTTATTTCTCATGACCTGTGTGACCTAAGTATGCCTGTTATTTCACATTTTTGGACCTCAGCTTTTTTCACCTATAAAATGAAGGAGTTGGAATACATGATCTGTATGGTCCCTTTCTACCTCTGAATCCTATGATCTTGTTTGATAGATCCTTACTGAAGAAACTTCTTCCTTTTATAAAAACATCTGCTGAAATTTTAAATGTCATGAGAACATTTTAAAATTTTTTATTTATTTTAAAAATTATAATTATTTATTTATTATTAAGTTTAAGCATAAATAAAATTTTCATATGTAAATCAAAATATGTCCCCCCAAATAAGACTGCAAGTGAAACTTTGAATTTTGCTTCATACCACTTGCTTTCAATATATAATTCTACTGATTCAGCAAGATGGCGGAGAGGAAACACACGACTCAGTGAACGTCCTCACTCCCTCACAACCAATTAGATAAATTAAGTCTCAAAATTAGCTCAGGATTGATAGATACCACAAGGACTGGAAGCACGACTTACCAGCTGAAGAGAATCTGGAGTTTCAACAGGAAAGGTCAGTTCTCAGGGGAGGAATAAGAAAGACCAGCACAGACGGTGGGGTAGGGGCACACTGCGCCCATTGCGCTGGGAGGGGCTCTGGGATCAGAGAAGCCACTGAGGTAAAGGAATCTGGCACAGGGTGTTAGCTCTTCTCTGCTAATTATTTAGCAGTTCAGAAGAGAAAGCCAAAATATTTTAAAACTCAGATTAGATTTTCCCCGGACCCTGGGGGTGACTCAGGCACCAGGGGGTGTGGCCTCAGCTACCTCCTGAGAATAGTTAAGAGACTGACAAGTGGGTGGATACGGCCCAAGGCAACACACACTGCCTAACTTAGCTGGAGGGAGTGGAACTCAGCTCCAGGAAGTCCCAGAGAAGCGGAACCTTTGAACTAGGGACCGCGGTTTCTGGCAGACACTTCCAGTTTGAGCGCAGGGGCTTCTTACGTCACCTGCTGCAGACACCCACTCCCCACCCGGACACATAGCCTGGGCTTCCTGCAGTCTTCACTATTCTACGCCCTCAAAGCATAGCAGTGCTAATCACCTCTGAGGCACTTCCAGGGAGGGGGTGGGGAACTCTCTCCCAGAGCTCTCTCTTAGTTCAGGCTCAGGAGCCGCTGCATCCATCCCGTCTGGGAGGAAGCTGGTAAAGAAGTAAATAATTTCCTACCCCAGAGACAGACCCCAAAAGATTTTTTTTAAGTATGAGCAAAAAAGCTAGAAAAACCATAGATTCCTTCTATACAGAGAAAGAGCGGGTGTCCAACCCCGAGGAAGTTGACAGCAGAGAATCAGATAACAACCTAAAGGGGAACGATTCCTGCCCCCCATCACATAACTCTCTCCTAGAAGAAGCTCTTAAGAAATTGAGGGAGATCGAAGAAAAATGGGGCAAGGAAAGGGAAGTTATGATAGAGAATAACAATGTCCTGAAATTGGAGTTGGAAAAAATAAAGAATTCACAGGAGATGCAGGGAAACAAAATTAGTGAATTAGAAAAGGTTAAAAAAACACAGGAAAGTAGGATATCTGAATTGGAAAAGATAAAAAAGTCTCAAGAAAATAGAATTTCTGAATTGGAAAAAGAAAATAATTCTCAAAAAAAAAAAATTAGGGAAATGGAAAAAAACTCAATAGAGCAAAATAATTCATTTAAAAACGAAATTGGGCATTTACAAAAAGAACTAAAAACTGTGAAAGAAGAAAATAACTCCTTAAAAGTCAGGATGGAACAAATAGAAATGAATGATTCACAGAGAACCCAAGAATCAGTCAAACAAAACAAAAAAAATGAGAAGCTGGAGAACAACGTCAAATACTTACTGGGAAAATCTATAGACCTGGAAAATAGATCTAGGAGAGATAATCTGCGGATTATTGGACTTCCAGAAAACTATGACCAAAAAAAGAGCCTAGATTCTATTTTACAGGAAATTATCAAAGAGAACTGTCCAGAGATAATAGAAACAGAAGGGAAAGTAGATGTGGAAAGAATTCATCGAACTCCTTCTGAAATAGACCCTAAAAAAAGAACACCACGGAATATTGTGGCTAAGCTGCAGAATTACCACACAAAGGAGAAAATCCTGCAAGCATCTAGAAAAAAACAATTTAAATACCAAGGTGCCACAATAAGGATCACCCAAGATCTGGCTGCCTCCACATTAAAAGATAGAAGGGCCTGGAACCTCATATTCCGAAAGGCAAAAAGATCAAGGACTGCAACCAAGAATGAACTACCCAGCTAAGTTTAGCATCTTTTTCCATGGAAGAAGATGGTCATTCAATGAAACAGAGGAATTCTATATGTTTCTAAGAAAAAAACCAGACTTAAACAAAAAATTTGATCTACATCCACAAGACTGAAGAGAAACAGAAAAAGGTACACAGAACCCTTGAGAACTGTAACTTTGTTGTGGGTATATAAAAAATACTCAAGGATAATTTGATTTTACTGATATAAAAGAAAAAAAGGGGGGTGTGGTAAAGGGAAGGAGGTCGGTTCAGAAAAAGGGGAAGGAGTGATAAAAAGAGGGAAACTACATCCCAGGAAGAGACATAGAAAATACACCATATCTGAGGGAACTTAGTGAGGGGGAGAATCATTGTGTGAATCTTACTCTCATCAGAAGAGGCTCAAAGAGTAAATAATTAACATATTTGTTTTTCAGAGAATTTTCTCTCACCTCATTAAAAGGGGGGAGAGGAAAAGGGGAAAGGAAAAGGAGAATAAGTGAAGGGACTTGGAGGGAGGGGGGAGGGATCCTAAAAAAAAAAAAAAAAAAAAAAAGAGGGAGGGTTGCGCGTCACAAGGGGGGTCTGTAAATTAAATATCGGGGAGGGGGATCAGGGGGGTCAAGGGAAAAAAGTATAATCTGGGGATAATACGATGGCAGGAAATACAGAATTAGTAATTTTAACTGTAAATGTAAATGGGATGAACGATCCCATCAAACGGAGACGGATAGCAGATTGGATCAAAAAGCAGAACCCTACAATATGTTGTCTACAGGAAACACACTTAAAGCAGGGAGATACATACAGAGTAAAGGTAAAAGGTTGGAACAGAGCTTATTATGCTTCAGGTAAAGCCAAAAAAGCAGGGGTAGCTATCCTTATCTCAGATCAAGCAAAAGCAGAAGTAGATCTCGTTAAAAAAGATAAGGAAGGAAACTATATCCTGCTGAAAGGTAGCATAAATAATGAAGCCATATCAATACTAAACATATATGCACCAAGTGGTATAGCATCTAACTTTCTAAAGGAAAAGTTAAGAGAACTGCAAGAAGAAAGACAGTAAAACTATAATAGTGGGAGATCTCAACCTTGCACTCTCAGATTTAGACAAATCAAACCACAAAACAAACAAGAAAGAAATTAAAAAAAGTAAATAGAACATTAGAAAAACTAGGTATGATAGACCTTTGGAGAAAACTGAATGGCAATAGGAAGGAATATACTTTCTTCTCAGCAGTTCATGGATCCTATACAAAAATTGACCATATATTAGGACATAAAGATCTCAAAATTAAATGTAGGAAGGCAGAAATAATAAATGCCTTCTTCTCAGATCACAATGCAATAAAAGCTACATTCAGTAAAAAGTTAGGGGTAAATAGACCAAAAAGTAATTGGAAACTGAATAATCTCATCTTAAAGAATGACTGGGTGAAAGAGCAAATTATAGAAACAATTAACAATTTCACCCAAGATAATGATAATGATGAGACATCATATCAAAATCTTTGGGATGCAGCTAAAGCAGTAATAAGGGGAAATTTTATTTCTTTAGAGGCTTATTTGAAGAAAATTGAGAAAGAGAAGATTAACGAATTGGGCTTACAACTTAAAAGGCTAGAAAAAGACCAAATTATAAACCCCCAACCAAAAATTAAACTCGAAATACAAAAATTAAAAGGAGAAATCAATAAAATTGAAAGTAAAAAAACTATTGAATTAATAAATAAAACCAAGAGTTGGTCTTATGAAAAAGCCAATAAAATAGATAAACCTTTAGTAAATTTGATCAAAAAAAAGAAAGAGGAAAATCAAATTGATAGTCTTACAAATGAAAAGGGGGATCTTTCCACCAATGAAGAGGAAATTAGAGAAATAATAAGGAGTTACTTTGCCCAACTTTATGCCAATAAATTTGATAACTTAAGTGAAATGGATGACTTTCTCCAAAAATATAGGCTCCCTAGATTAACAGAGGAGGAGATAAATTGCTTAAATAGTCCCATTTCAGAAAAAGAAATAGAACAAGCTATTAATCAACTCCCCAGGAAAAAATCCCCAGGGCCAGATGGATTCACATGTGAATTCTACCAAACATTTAAAGAACAATTAGCCCCAATGTTATATAAATTATTTGAAAAAATAGGGGATGAAGGAGTCCTACCAAACTCCTTTTATGACACAGACATGGTACTGATACCTAAACCTGGTAGATCGAAAACTGAGAAAGAAAATTATAGACCAATCTCCTTAATGAATATTGATGCTAAAATCTTAAATAAGATATTAGCAAAAAGACTTCAGAAAATCATCTCCAAGATAATACACTATGATCAAGTAGGATTTATTCCAGGAATGCAGGGCTGGTTTAATATTAGGAAAACTATTAATATAATTGACCATATTAATAATCAAATTAATAAGAACCATATGATCATCTCAATAGATGCAGAAAAAGCATTTGACAAAATCCAACATCCATTCCTACTAAAAACTCTTGAGAGTATAGGAATAAATGGATTATTCCTTAGAATAATCAGGAGTATATATTTAAGACCGTCAGTAAGCATAATATGCAATAGAAATAAACTGCAACCTTTCCCAGTAAGATCAGGAGTGAAACAAGGTTGCCCACTATCACCATTACTATTCAATATAGTACTAGAAACGCTAGCCTCGGCAATAAGAGCCGAGAAAGAGATTCAAGGAATTAGAGTAGGAAATGAGGAAATCAAACTATCACTTTTTGCAGATGACATGATGGTATACTTAGAGAACCCCAAAGACTCTGCTAAAAAGCTACTAGAAATAATTCAAAATTTCAGCAAAGTGGCAGGATACAAAATAAATCCACATAAATCCTCGGCATTTTTATATATCACTAACAAAATGCAACAGCAAGAGATACAAAGAGAAATTCCATTCCAAACAAATGTTGAGAGTATAAAATATTTGGGAATCCATCTACCAAAGAAAAGTCAGGAATTATATGAGAAAAATTACAAAACACTTGCCACAAAAATAAAGTCAGATTTAAATAATTGGAAAGACATTCAGTGCTCTTGGATAGGCCGAGCGAATATAATAAAGATGACAATACTCCCCAAACTAATCTATTTATTTAGTGCTATACCAATCAGACTCCCAAGAAACTATTTTAATGACCTAGAAAAAATAACAACAAAATTCATATGGAAGAATAAAAGGTCAAGAATTGCAAGGGAACTAATGAAAAAAAACTCAGAGGAAGGTGGTCTAAGTGTACCTGATCTAAAGCTATATTATATAGCAGCAGTCACCAAAACCATTTGGTATTGGCTACGAAATAGACCGGTAGATCAGTGGAACAGATTAGATACAAAGGACAAAAAAGGATACATCTATAGCAATCTAATCTTTGACAAACCCAAAGATTCCAACATTAGGGATAAAAATTCATTATTCGGAAAAAACTGTTGGGAAAACTGGAAATTAGTATGGCAGAAATTAGATATGGATCCACACTTAACACCATATACCAAGATAAGATCAAAATGGGTCCATGATTTAGGCATAAAGAGGGAGATAATAAATAGATTAGAGGAACAGAGGATAATCTACCTCTCAGACTTGTGGAGGAGGAAGGAATTTATGACCAGAGGAGAACTAGAGATCATTATTGATCACAAAATAGAAGATTTTGATTACATCAAACTAAAAAGTTTCTGTACAAATAATACTAATGCAAACAAGATTAGAAGGGAAGTAACAAATTGGGAAAATATTTTTAAAAACAAAGGTTCTGACAAAGGTCTCATTTCCAAAATATATAGAGAACTGACCCAAATTTATAAGAAACCAAACCATTCTCCAATTGATAAATGGTCAAAGGATATGAACAGACAATTCTCAGAGGAAGAAATTGAAACTATATCCACTCACATGAAAGAGTGTTCCAAATCACTACTGATCAGAGAAATGCAAATTAAGACCACTCTGAGATACCACTACACACCTGTCAGATTGGCTAAGATGACAGGAACAAATAATGACAAATGTTGGAGGGGATGTGGGAAAACTGGGACACTAATACATTGCTGGTGGAGTTGTGAAAGAATCCAGCCATTCTGGAGAGCAATCTGGAATTATGCCCAAAAAGTTATCAAACTGTGCATACCCTTTGACCCAGCAGCGCTACTACTGGGATTATATCCCAAAGAAATACTAAAGAGCGGAAAGAGACATATATGTGCCAAAATGTTTGTGGCAGCTCTTTTTGTTGTAGCTAGAAACTGGAGGATGAATGGATGTCCATCAGTTGGAGAATGGTTGGGTAAATTGTGGTATATGAAGGTTATGGAATATTATTGCTCGGTAAGAAATGACCAGCAGGAGGAATATAGAGAGGCCTGGAGAGACTTAAATCAACTGATGCTGAGTGAAATGAGCAGAACCAGAAGATCACTGTACACTTCAACAACAATACTGTATGAGGATGTATTCTGATGGAAGTGGAAATCTTCAACATAAAGAAGATCCAACTCACTTCCAGTTGATCAATGATGGACAGAGGTAGCTGCACCCAGAGAAGAAACACTGGGAGGGGAATGAAAATTGTTAGCACTAATATCTGTCTGCCCAGGTTGCATGTACCTTCGGATTCTAATGTTTATTGTGCAACAAGAAAGTGATATTCGCACACATGTATTGTACCTAGACTATATTGTAACACATGTAAAATGTATGGTATTGCCTGTCGTCGGGGGGAGGGAATAGAGGGAGGGGGGGTAAATTGGAAAAATGAATACAAGGGATAATATTATAAAATATATATATATATATATATAATAAAAAAAAATAAAATAAAATAAAAAAAAAAATAAAAAAAAAAATATATAATTCTACTTTCATTTCAAAGCAGTTGTGCTTGTCATGTTACTAGATAAATAATTGGACTTTTCTTATGTAAATTTAAAATATTACAATAGCCCTTTAAAACATCATCATCATCATCATTATCATCATCATTATATGTTTTAAATTAACTCCATCTTCCATTAACTTCCCTTTATTTCTGCCAAATTAAAACACAAAGAGACAAGGGAGTAAAGAAATTTAGCACAATCAAAAGTAATCCACACAGTGGCCATATCTAAAAATGTATGTTCCCTTTTCCATCTTGTGTCTGAAGAAATATCCCATTTCTAAAGTATTTCCACGTCTTCTGGAGACATGGTGGTTTACAACTGCATTCATTAGTTTCAAAGTTGTTTTTCTTTCTATTTTTTGCTACATTATTTAAGATTTTTATTTACTTTTATTGATAGCTTTTGTTTTTTTCATCACTTTTATTTCCCAAAATATCTCTCCAAATTTCTCTTTCAGATACTTATCCATTATAACAAAAAAAAAAAAAAGTAAAACAATTAGTTCTGCAAAACTAACCAAACATATAAGCTAAGTCTGGCATTGTACATAAGTTTTGGCATGCATTTTCATCTGTGTCAGACTCTTCATGACCCCATTAGGGATTTCCTTTACAGAAATGTTGGCTTGACAATTCCTTCTCCAGCTCATTTTACAGATGAGAAAATTGAGACAAGCAAGCTTAAGTGGTTTGCCCAGAGTCATATAGCAAGTAAATGTCTAAGGCTGGATTGGAACTCATGAAGACTGGTCTTCCTGACTTCAGATCCGCACTCTATCCACTGAATCCTCTAGCACAGCCAGGATTTAATACACTTTTGTTGATTGATTGATATATTTTCCTCCGCTTCTATTTACTTTATTTTGCATTAGTACATATAAATTTTTCCAAACATTAAAGGCTTTTAAGAGCAGTTAATACTGTCGTGTATTTCCATCACTCAAAGCATTCATTTATTCATTCACTCATTCATGCATGCAAACATGCATATATGCATTAATTCAACACCTATCCTGTTCAATGCACTGTGCCAAGCATTGGCAGAATTTCTAAGAATTATGGCCTAGTGGTGAGGATTTCAAGCCAGACAAAAAACAGGATTTGGAAGTCCCAGGACAGACAAAGGTTTCAAAAAAAAGAAAGTCTCTTGGTGCACCGTGACATTTTCTGGGTGATTGCCCGTTCCATTAGCATGCTATGAGTTACATAAAAGAAATCTTTTTGTCCCTATAGAATCTCCTTTCCTAAGAGGGTTAAGCAAGGAGAGAGAACCAAATGGGCTGCTGTCAGTGTCTGTGTATGTGTCTGTTGTGTGAAAGACATGGCAGAAGATGGGTTGTTACAGCCTTGTGCTAATGGGAAGGATTCTGACTTCTGAGCTATGTTTTAACCCAGTTACCCACAGATTTTGTGTGTGTGTGTGTGTGTGTGTGTGTGTGTGTGTGTGTGTGTGGTGTGTGTGTGTGTGTGTGTGTTTTATTGTAGAGAAAATATCAGCAAAGTCAGGAAGCAGTTCAAGCTAATTTGGGAACTTTTCCAGTGCTCTCCTCTCCCCACAGAGCCCTCTCTTCCCTCAGGTGCCTGGTGCCCTCATTGAAACGTCTAACCCAGCCTTGCTTTTACACAGTCAATGCCTCAGCTTTCTTCCCCTCCCTTCACCCATTAATACTTAGTCATGTTCTGTAGGGAGCTGCTCCCAGAGAGCAGTTCTGGAAAAGATCTGATAAACGAATTCATGTTAAGACACCAGTGATTGATAATAGCTTAATGTGTTACCACTCCCACAGCATCCTCAGTCCCTATCAAAGCACTATGCACATTGGGTGTGCTTAATAAATTCTTCTTGTTTAATTTAACAGAAGACAAGGCTTTAACTCAATGATAGAATTTCCATGTCTGAGAGGAATGCATAGGGGAATATTTGGGGACAGAGAAATCTTCTAGGGATCTCAGAAAAGGGGTTAAAAAGTCTGGTTGCTCCTAGTCTCATTGCTTCACACAAGGGCTCTGGAATAGTTGAGGCACAATGAGACAGAAGG
This sequence comes from Sminthopsis crassicaudata, assembly GCF_048593235.1. NCBI lineage: Eukaryota > Metazoa > Chordata > Mammalia > Dasyuromorphia > Dasyuridae > Sminthopsis > Sminthopsis crassicaudata. Next base: position 479,933,138 of record NC_133618.1, on the reverse strand, counting down.
AGGGGCTATCATCTCTCTTCTTTTTAATGTAAAGGAAAAGCCATCATTTCCTATGACTCTCATTAATTATCTTACAAAGGAGTGGAGCAGCCAGTGGAAAAGTAATAGGTCTGGATTCTAAAAATTTTCATGCTCAATAAAATCCAAACCTTTTAAAACTGGAGTATATCTTAGCTAGAGTTCAGGCAGTGAGGGCAGAGAGACAGTTATGCATAGAGAAGAAATGAAATGGCCCATAACATAAAAATTACCCAAGAAAATGTGATCGGCATGTACAATTGTGAAATATCGGGAAAGGGGGTTAAAATCCAGTCCTATCTATGTAGGATTTCTGCTCTGAACTTCACTTTGCCAAATATGAAGAAGTTGAACCACAAATGTCATAGATTCATCTGATATAAGGCTAGAAGGGAGCTTAGAGGTCATGGAGTCATTGCCCCTATTTCATAAAAGGAGAAATTGAGGCACAAAGCAGTGTAAAGGAATTATCCATGGATATAACTTGTTAATGGCAGAGCTAAAAATGTACCCCAGGTCTCCTGACTCCCAGGTCAAATTTTTTAGTAGTTTTGTTTTTATTCAATTTTCTGTGTTTTCATATAAATAAATATGAATAAAATAATGAATAAATGAAAAAATATGAATAAATAAATATAAATAAAAAATTAAATAAATTTTTTCAAATTATTAAAACTTTAAAATTGTAATCATCTATATGTTTTTATTTTCTTTTATTTCCCTTTTTCAGGTAGAGTCAAGAAAACAGTCTTTAGTCTTAGCCAGCTGCTTCTTACAATGTTCATATTTTAAATTCTCACACTTAACTTTTGATAGGAATTCCAGGGGCCATATTATTTCATGATTCTTAAACCATCTCATCCATTGTCAGTCACAGATACTTGGTGGTACGTAGTAATGGTGTTAAATATGGGGACTACAACACTGAAGAGTAGTTCCAAATCAAATTAAAATATTATTGGGAAATATGTTAACAAAATAAAAAACAATAAAACAGAGATAATATTCATATGAGGTTTTTGAAACCAATATGCAACTCACTGGAATTCTTATGTATAGTGCAATGGCCCCTTTCCTTCTTTCAATTTGACATCATTGATCTATGCTAACCTCTTCATTTTATAAATGAGAAAATTGGGCACAGGAGGAAAGGACTTGTCCAGCGTCACACAGGTATTAAGAAACAAAAGAAGGATTTGTACCAAAGTCCTCTGTCAGGCCCACAATTCTATTACATTCCACTACACAAACTGACTAGTCTTGCTGGAAGGCATTAGCTTTGACATCATGAAAATTCAACTCTAAAATCTCTATTTATGTGGGCCTTGAACCAATTGATTTAGAACTTCTTTTCTGCAGACAGTCTAATTTATATTTTAATTTACTGGCTATAATTGATTATCACAGAGTAAATACTCTGTAATGAAAACTTTATTAAATCACTCCCCTAATGAATAAAGCTTGATTTTTTTTTTTGGATAAAGTTTTACATTCCTAAGCATTTTAAAAGTAATATCTCCAGTCTTAAATATTTTATGGTCAGTATTAAGCACTGTTTGGGGCCTAGGTCCCTCTGGACTCTGACATAGCATATTAGAGTATATAAAGCAATTTTCTCAGAGTAATGAGTTCTGGAGTTGCCACTTGAAAGCCAATATTGGCCTGCAGTTGTTGCAGCTGATTCTTTGCCCTGCAAGGCAATAAGGTAGAAGAAACTGTGGGCTGGCCTGAGAGTGAAAGTGGTCTGAGCTCAGAAGCTGATTTTTGGTGCTTCCCAGTCTGACCACCATGAGGCAATGGCCTTCCCATCTTGGAACCTCTCCAGCCCCTTTCTTCCATTGCTGAGAGCCTTCCTGGACCTCTTTTTAGGAAGAGACTCAGGCCATCTATGCTTACTTCCTGTTCCAAATAGCTCTGTCTTTCCAGACTTCTCTATTCTGTCCCCACTCAGTCAATCCTAGTTAACAGTCTCACACTGTAATGCAAGCTTCTTGAGAAGCTTGGGGCGCTTCCTTTTTGCTTATATTTGTAGTGCTTAGCATAGTGACTGCACAAGCTAAACAAGTCTAAAAGGGAGTTGACTGGGTGGAGACAGAATAGTGAAATTTAGAAAGACAGAGTTCAGTCAGAACAGAAAGGAATCATGGCTCTACTCCACCAGGTGGATAGTTTATTTATTCCAGAGATTCCTGAAGTTTCTCAGGGTAGAAATAAAGCAGGAATGCTCTGCTCAGCTGCTGATTTCAAGCTTTACTGCTCCCATTGTCCCATTGATCCTTCAATGTTCTTACTGATGTCTCTAAAAGTCTTGACAAAACTCAAGGCATTACGGAGCTTTGAAAAGTTTAGGCAGACATCAAATTAAAAAGGGTTTGCATGAAAAAAACCTCAATGCATCCAAGATTAGAAGGAAAGCAGAAATCTGGGGAAAATTTTTTTTACAGATTCTGTTTTTGATAAAGGCCTGATTTCTAAAATATATAGAGAATCAACTAAGTTATAAACTTATACAAGATTACAACCATTGCCAAATTAATAAATGGTCAAAGAATATGAAGATAATTTTCAGATGAAGAAATTAAAGCCATTTCCAGTCATATGAAAAAATGTTCTCAATCACTATTGATTAAAGAAAAGCACATTAAAACTGCTCTAAAATACTACTTCAGAATAGCTAAAATGACAGGCAAATATAATGATAAATATTGGAGTAGATATGAAAAAGCCAGGACACTAATGCATTGCTAGTGGAGTTGTGAATTTATACAACCCTTCTGGAGAACCAATTTGGTATTATGCCCAAAGAATAACAAAACTGTGTATCCCCTTTGATCCAGTAGTATTTCTACTGGGTCTATATCCCAAAGAGATCTTAAAAGAGGAAAGAGAACCCATATGTACAAAAATGTCTGTAGCAGCTCTACTTGCAGTGCCAAGGAACTGGATGTTGAGTGGGTGCCCATCAATTGGGGAATGGCTGAATAAATTGTGGTATATGAATGTAATGGAATATAATTGTTGTATAAGAATTGATGAGAGGGCTGATTTCAGAAAAGCAATGAAAAGATTTATTTGAATTGATGCTGAATGAAGTGAACAGAATGAAGGGAATATTGTGCACAACAATAACAAGATTTGTGATGATCAACTGTGATGGACTTTGGCTTTTTTTCAATAATACAGTGATTCAAGGCATTTCCAATAGACTTGGGATGAAAAATGTCATCTACTTACAAAGAAAGAGATCTATGGAGAGTGAATGTGGATCAAGCTTAGTTGATTTCACCTTTTGTTGTTGTTTTTTGTTGTTTCTTTTTTGTGTGTGTTTTCCTTTTTGATTTGACTTCTCTTGCACAAGCTGACAAATATGGAAAATATGTTTAAAAGAATTGTTTATATTTAACCTATTTTGGATTGCTTGCTGTCTTGAAGAGGAGGGAGGTAAGAAGAGGGAGGGATGGAACACAAAATCTTACAAAAATGAATGTTGATGAACTGATGCTGAGTGAAGTGAATAGAACCAAGAGAACATTGTACACAACAACAAGATTATGTGATGATATATTTTGATGGATTTGGCTCTTTTCAACAATGAGGTGATTGAAGTCAATTCCAATAGACTTGTGATGAAGAGAGTTATTTGCATCTAGAGAGAGGTTTATTAGGAGTAAATATGGATCACAGCAGAGAATTTTTACCATATTTATTGTGGTTTGCTTGATTTTTTCTTTCTTATTTTTTTCTTTTTGATCTGAATTTTCTTGTGCAGCATGATAAATACAGAAATATGTTTATAAGAATTGCACATATTTAACCTTTATTTAATTACTTGCTGTCTGGGGGAGGGAACTAGGGAAAAGGGAGGGAGAAAATTTTGGAGCACAAGATCTTAAAAAACTTGAAAACTTATCTTTGCATTTATTTTGAAAATAAAAGATTATTATTAAAACTTTAAATTAATATTGAAAACTACCTTTACATGTATTTGGAAAAAATAAAATATTATTGAAAAAAGAAAGAAAAGTTTAGGTACAGCCTGAAGTAGCCATGAGAGCTTGGAGCAAATTCAGATAGAGATAAGAGGGGAGAGAAGCAATCTGAGTACAATGCAGAGTCTAGGTAGGCTAGAAAGATACTACAAAGCTTGGAAAGGGAAATGTATGGGAAGCTGACATGGAAGTGGTGGGAGTAGAGGACAGAAAGTCCAAATTCATCTTCATATCAGTGCCCTCTGTCATGGGCTAGTTATGGCACTAAATTCCAGGCTGCATCTTCAACCCAAGTCTTTGAAACATTTTAGAATTTCCCTGATGGTGAGCAATAGCAAAAGAATGGCATACACTGACAAGTGATGTCTGACTCATTACTTAGTTGATAATAATTATTCCAGGCATGTCCTGTGAATTCTGACAGAATATTTCTGAGTGGTATAATAAGAGGCCACAAGGTGAGGAGGTTTCCATCCTGTATTTGCATGACAATATAGAATTATAAGGATGTACTTCCTGTCTAGATAATACTTCATTGTGTAAAAGTATGTCATAGAAAACAAATATGTTTTTCATTTCAGAACTGTAGTATAAATCAGATAAGGTTCCCCACTAGTCTTTTGTGTAAGCTGAAATGAGAAGAAATCTTCCAATACTGGATGTTGTGTAGTGTTTGTAAAGAAGAATCAAATAGTACCCCCTTGTCTTTGGTATTATTTAAACTTTGGGAGTCAGGGAAACTTGGTTTGAAGGACAGATTTCTTTCCCCAAGTTCTTTGTGTTCCCTACTTCATCACATACTATATTAAGTTCAAGCACCTATCTCATACACAGCTGTAGGGTACTCTTTCCCTTCCTTCCCCTCCCCCCCCCAAAAAAAAACAAAAGACAAGTGCTACTTCTATTAGCACAAGTGCATTTATTCTTTTTTTTTTTCTCATGACTAGGGCCTACCAGTAGAAGCAAAGAAACAAAAGATCTAGGCCCTTACCATAAGAAAGCTTGCTAATTAGGGGGCTGATAGTCTGTTCATCATATGACCCAAGATGAATTATTACTACTACTACTAGTTAGTTAACTAGCTAGTATTTTACAGTGCTTTTCCCCACTTTTAAAAACATTTCTTCCTGTTTTATTTAGTATTTCCCCCTAATTACATGTAGATACAATTTTTAATATTCAACTTTTTTGAATTTGTCTCTCTGTACTTCCTTCTTCACCACAAGGTAAACAATTTGATATGGGTTAATACATGTGCAGTCATTTAAAACATATTTCCATTTTAGCCATGTTGTGAAAGAAAATTTAAACAAAAAGCCTCAAGAAAAGTCAAGAAGGTTTACAAAAGTGTTCTTCACCCTGCATTCAAATTCTACCAGCTCTTTCTCTGAATCAGAATTGCATTTTGGATCTTAAGTCCTTTATTATTGTCTTGGATTATTGTATTGCTAAGAATGGCTAAGTTATTCATACTTGATCATGGTACAATGTTGCTATTGCTGTCACAATGCTCTGCTCATTTCACTTTGCATTATTTCATTTAAGTCTTTCCAGGTTTTTCTGAAAGCAACCTGCTTATCAATTCTTCTAACACAGTAGTATTCTATCATAATCATGTACTACAACTTGTTCAGCTATTCCCCAATTTCCAATTCTTTGCCACCACATGTCTATATATCTGTAGAGGAAAAAAAAATCTATCTATCTATCTATCTATCTATCTATCTATAGATAGATAGATAGATATAGATATATATTGATATTGAGAGAGATATATCTATTTGTATAGTGTACATGTGTGTATATAGATATATAGAGAATATATCTGTATCTATTCTCTATACATCTATATCTAGAATCTTCTTTTCCTTTAAAAATATCTTTTTGGGATACAAACCTAGTAATGGTATTGCCAGATCAAAGGATATGCACAGTTTTGAGCATAGTTCCAAATTGCTCTTTCAAATGATCAGATCAATCCATAACAGTGCTTTACTGTCCTAGTTTTTCCACATCCCCACCAATATTTATTATTTTGCTTTTTTTGTCATGTTAATCAATCTGATAGTTGTGAGGTGATGCATCACAATTGTTTTAATTTACATTTCTCTAGAGCATTTTTATATGACTATAGGTAGCTTTGATTTCTTTATTTGAAAACTATTTGTTCATTTTTTTTTTTACTATTTATCAAATGGGGAATGACTTGTATTCTTATAAATTTGATTCAGTTCCCTCTATATATTTGAAAAATGAGGTCTTTATCAGAGGAACTTGCTATAAAAATTTTCTCATACTTGTGACTACTAACTGTGAATTTCTCTTCATTTTGTGTTTCCTTTGCTTATCCTCTCTGTCTCTGTCTCTCTCTTTCTCTCTCTCTCTCTGTCTCTGTCTCTGTCACTGTCTGTCTCTCTGTTTCTCTCTCTGTCTTTCTTCTCTCTCACCCCCTTTCTCCTTTAAACCTGTCTTTTCATAAAAGTGTTTGATTTCTGCCCCCTTCCCAATCTACCCTCTTTTCTGTCAGTCCCTCTACCCCTTTTATTAGCCCCTTCTCCTGTTATTTCCCTATATGATAAAATAGGTATCTATACCCAACTCAGAAGCATTTCTGAATGCAGCAGGAGTCAGTGACTAAGGAGGACTTAAGTAGATCTACAGATCTACAGAACACTTTATTTCAAAAATACTTGAAGGAAAGTTGTCTTTTTTTTTTTTTTTTTTTTTTTTTTTTTTTTTTTTTTTTGCTGTTCTCTGAGAAAGACTACATTTACCCATGGCAGGGAAGGTCAGCTGCAGTAAGATGGATCTTACAAGTCAAAAAGGGATAGAGAAAGGAAAAATGTACCTAGCTTCCTTCCTCCACCTTATACTTGGATTGGAAACAAAGCCACAATAAAATGAAGAAGCAAAAGCATCAGCAATCTGTTCCCCAAATCCAAGAGGTGGAGAATTAGTGGTTGGATTTTGATCTGAGAGAGATAGATGGGACTTCTTAAGGAAGTATGACCTATTATTTGTCAAATTTACTTTTGAAGCTCAGTTATCTCTTTTCTTTTCTTTATGTCCCCCCCCCCCCCTTGAGGCTGGGGTTAAACGACTTGCCCAGGGTCACACAGCTAGGAAGTGTTAAGTGTCTGAGACTAGATTTGAACTTGGGTCCTCCTGAATTCAGGGCTGGTGCTCTATCCACTGCGCCACCTAGCTGCCCCTTTTCTTTGTGTTTTTAAAAATTAAAATTCAAAAAAATTACTGAACGTGAATTCTGGATAACTGATTCTTAATCATCTTCTCTCTAGATAGATGGACTTATCTATTTCATGTGTGTATAAAGTTCTGGCGGAGAGATTTCATCCTTTGGTGCCCTTGTCAGCTAACAGATACCACAGATCCCCGGGAGGTCTTGGCACATACAAAGCTTGAGAAAATTTTATCCATTGCTCTTGTGCTTGGCATACATTGGGATAAGAGGTCTTAAATCATGGGGCTAGAAAGAATAAAACCCTGAGGTTAAAACTGCTGGTGGGAAGAACAGAGGGCTACTAGAAGATAGGCTGAAGATGCCTCCAACTAAGTACATATGTCATCCATGACATTTCAATCTTATTCAGGGGATGTCTGATGAAAACATTGTAGAACTGGCTTATTGGTTGACTGCTGGATAGGGGTTCTCAATCTGGCGTCTGTGAACTTGTATGAGTTTAACATATTTTGATAACTATATTTCAATAATAATAATAGTAATTAACTATCACTAAAATAGCAAATTATATTCATATATTACTTTAAGGTTTGTAATCTTATTGTTGTGTTTAGCTATTTTTAAATAATGTTCAACTCTTTGTGACTCCTTTTGGGGTTTTCTTGGCAGAAATACTAGAATGATTTGTACTTTCTTCTGATCATTTTGTAGATGAGGAAACTGAAGTTAAGTGATTTCCACAGGTTCATTCAGTTAGTAAGTGCTTGAAGTGTGATTTGGACCCAGGTCTTCCTGACTCTAGACTCAGAGCTCCAGTCACTGCAAGAAGAGAGCCATGGGTTTTACCAGACTTTCACAGGAGTCTGTGACACCAAAAACATTAAGGACTCCTGGACTAAGAGGCTTTATCAATGACTCAGAAACAACACTTGACTGCCCATCAGTGTATCATCTAGGCAGACTGAATGACTTTTGGGGCAGTTGCTAATCAACTTTTCATATTCTTTGCCTGGGTACCCTCTCTCCTTGCTAAACATGCAGACAGAAAGGAGTTAAATTCTCTTAGGAGCATTTTCTATTTACTGCTATGTCTTACTGGGCTATATACTGCTGAAGGATCTCTTTCTGTTTCTGTTTCTGCCTCTGTCTCTGCCTCTCTCTTTCCCCCTCTGCCTCTGTGTCTTTGTCTCACTTTGCATCTCTATGTCTGTCTATCTCTATCTGTCTGTCTCTCTATCTGTCTCTCTGTGTCTGTCTCTGTATTTGTTTTTGTCTCCATCTCTCTGTGTCTTTCTGTGTCTCTATGTATTTCTGTGTCTTTGTGTCTGTCTCTGTGATTGTCCCTGCCTCGTTCTGTCTCCATCTCTCTCTGTGTCTCTATGTCTGTCCTCTCTCTGTTTTTGTCTCTGTGTCTGTGTCAATGTCTATCTCTGTCTCTCTGCCTCTGTGTCTTTACCTCACTTTGCATCTATATTTCTATGTCTGGATCTCTTTTTATCTGTGTCTTTGTGTTTGTCTCTCTTTGTTTCTGTTTCTGTTTCTCTCTCTCTTCCTCTGCCTCTATTTCTTTGTCTTATTTAGTGCCTCTGTCTGTCTCTGTCTATCTATTTGTATCTTCCCCAAACCCCTTATTTTCCCACAATCCTAAAATGTGCTTAGCCCAGAGTGGCTCTTTAAAGAGGCAAGTGCTATAATGATAAGAGAATTATATTTGTTTTTAGAAGTCTGATAAATAATAAATTATGATCTTGGGAAATTTGTTTTAAATGTGACCTTAAGTTTCCTCATCTATAAAGTGGGTAATAGAGACTAAAGGAGACTATTTTTTTCTCATGTGCTTTCAAATCCTGATTTTTTTGATTCTATGAGATTATTTGGAACTATATTATTCCCCACTTCCCTGGGTCCTGGACAACTAAAAAATTGTTGCTAAAGGGATATTAAGGACTTCAAAAATTATTTGGTCCAACTCCTTCATTTTATAGGTGAGGAAAACAGAAGGCCAGGGAGTAGTAGTAAATTATTAACTCAATTATTTACCCAAGATGACATAAATGTCAGAGATGGATTTTGAACCTCATTCCTCTGACTTGAGAGTCAGTGTTCCTTCCATTCTACCACATTGTTTCTCACAAAAAAGGATAGGATATAAAGATCATGGAGATAAAGAGTGTTCCAACTTCTTTGATCCTTCTGTTCTCTAATATATTCTGTCCTGGCTAGCTTCTTATTATTATTCCTACAAATCTACTAGGTTCCTTTCACCACCATGTTTTACTACTATTACTTTCTCCTTATGAAATACCCCTTTCATTCTTTCTCCCAATGAGCACTGTCCAGCCTTTGAGAATTAAGTCAGATCCCACATCTTTCTTGAAATGCTCTCTATAAGTCACCCTGATATCTACTTTAGCAGAGGTATAACACTAATTGTACCACACTGGGCCCAACAAACTTGTCTTATATTGGTCTGTTGATTAGTTGGAGATATGTCCTATATTCCAATTTTGATCAGAGTTATGTTGGGAAAAATGGAAAGTCAAGGAAAGAAGAAACCTTTTTTTACATGTCCAAGGAGGAGATAAATAATAACTTGGGTAAAGAATAACTTCTTCTATTAAGTCGTCAGTCTTGAAATAATCTTCAGACTTGAAAGGTTAGAACAAAAATAGTTAAAAGGAATTAAAACCTAAGATATGGAAGATGTTCCTTCAATAAATTCAGGTCACTGGACAAACTGCACCCTAGAGTGATGAGAGCACATGTAGACATGCTTGTCAAAATGCTGTCTGGGATTTCTTAGGAATTATGATGAATAAAAGGTACCTTGAGACTACTTTATATAATATCTTGTAAAAGGCCCCAAGTTGCTATCCTTGGGCTTGCCAGTTCAACAATTTAAAAAATTACAACCTAGATGTCATCCTTGACTCTTCACTCTTTTTTATTTCCTGTATTCAATCAGTTGCCAAGCTTGGTTGCATCTTTTGTACATGTCTCCTTCTCTCCTCTGATACCTCCATCTACTTATACCAGGCCTTTATCACTTCGTGTTTGATGGTTATTTTCCTTCCCCACTGCAGTCCACTTTCTACTCAGTTGCCAAATTGATCTTCCTAAAGCAATCATTGGTCTAATTATATCACTACCCTATTTGATAAATTCCAGTGCCTCTCTCTTTCTTATCCCCAGTATCAAACATAAATACTTTGGTTTTTAAGGCTCTAATTTCTCATTTTTCTTATACTTTACTCACTTCTATGTGTTCTACGCTCCTATAACATTGATCATCTTGCTATTCCTTACACATGATACTTCATCTCCTAATTCTGGAAATTTTTACTGTTTGTTACCCAAGCTACCAATGTTTCTCCTCTTATTTCTGCCTCCTGTTTCCCTGACTTCCTTCAAATGTCAATTAAACTCTTATGTACTTGCAAGAAGTCTTTCTTTCCTTGCTCTCTGTAATCTTATTCTCTTCCCTCTGAAGTTATCTACAATGTGTCTTATTAGTGCATAATTATTTGCATGTGCTTTCCATTAGCTACTTAAGAGTTGAGGGTTTTTTTTTTTTTGTTTGTTTTGTTTTGTTTTGTATTTTTGCTTTCTTGTATCCCCAAGGCTTAGCCCAGTACCTGGTATTTTGTAGGTGTTTAATTATTTCTTGACTTCATTTTTAAAATTAATTTTTATTGATGCATTGTTTTTATATCATTATTATTTCCCAATATGTCTTTCCCTTCCCTCACTCAGAGAGTAATCTTTTTACACAAGTAATTTAAAAGAAAAAAATAAAGCACTTCAGCAAAACTAATTAATAAATCATTCAAAACCAACAGAACATATAACATTCATATCCATAGTTTTCTACTGCTGCTAAAAAGGAAGGGTGGTATATGCTCTCTATTTCAGTACAAGACAGTCATTATAATTATACAGCATCCAATTTAAAGTTGTCTTGTTTTCATTTACATTGTTTTACTTAGTGTTTATATTGTTCTCCTGGTTTTGTTTACATTGACTCACATAACTCTTTCCAAGTCTCCCAGTATTTTTTGAATTCATCATTTCTTATAATCAATATAATATTCCATTACATTAAAGCACCACACTGTTTAGCCATTTCCCAATCAGTAGACATGGACATAATTTCCAATTCTTTGATACTATAAAAGTGCTGTTAAAAATATTTTGATGTATATTGGATTTTTCTGTAATATTCTTCTCTAAAATGTAATTTTCTCTGTTGAGGTTTCCTTGTGGTCTCTGGAGGCAGCCTTCATTTCAGTTCAGTAATCACCTCAAATGTAGTCAGGTGTTAAAGTCCAAATTCTTTATTGTCCCTTTCCAAGTCTTGTCTCCTTTCCTGGGGCCCAGTTAGCTTGGCCTATCTCTCTCCTTGGTTCCGTAGGCTTGAGCTCCTGCCTGCCTTTTCTGGCTTCTGAATCTCCCTGACTAAATCCTGGCTGAGGCTCCTAGCTTATATATGCTCTCTTACATATGTGAATCTTGTAGAACTATAGTATTAAATACACTACTTAACTAGAGAACTGTTAAGCACCATGCTAAATTAGATAATAATTTTCTCTATCAATTCCACTGACTTAGCATCTTGTTTCAAGTTCTGACACATAACATTCTTCTTTCTAGCTTTTGGCTTCCTTCAGGCATAGTTTAGGACAGAAGTCTTTTTTGGGGGGGAAGGGCATTTTGGTTACTTTCTTGGCATAATTATGAATTCCTTTCCAGAATACTTAGACTAATGCAGACCAACATCAATAAAGTCCAGTGGTTTCCTATAGGAGCTAATACAAAATACTTTGGCATTCAAAACTCTTCATGACCTTGTCCCTCCTACCTTTTCAGTTTTCTTACACCTTACTTACTTCTGATCCAGTGACAGCCTCATAGCTGTTCCAAGAGCAAGATATCATCTCTGAGTTTTGGACATTTTTTCTGGTTATCATTCATGCCTGGAAATCTCTCTCTCTTTTGCTCTATCTGCTTACTTCCCTAACTTCCTTTAAGTTCCAACAAAAGGAAACCTTTCCTAACTTTTCTTATTTCTAATGCTGTCCCTCTCAATTATTTTCTATTTATCCTTTATATAGTTTGCTTTGTATATGTTTGGCTCCATGCTTTTCCCCCCCATTAGATTATAAGTTTCTTGAGAGCTTTTTAGCTCTTTTTTCTAGCACAGTAATCAATACATAGTAGGTATATAATATATGTTGATTAATTGACCTTTCCAGATTTCAGTCTATGCCATCCTCAATGTCTTTTCAACCTTTTTTTAAACCAATGATTAGTATGAAAGTGGCGTAGATGATAAGCAAACAGGAGACATAGTAAATATGTTCAGTGAGGGATACCCAAATACTCCAAAGGAGCTCATTAATTATGGCATTCCCTCTAATGGTGCAGATCATAACCTATCAGTATTGACCTAAGCTGTATAACTATTGTGCAAATCCTCCCATAAATTTCGCACTTTTTTTGCTGAAATCCATTCTCATTTCACTTTCTCTTGACATTGCAAGGATTACAATAGGCTATGCAAATTATGCATCAGTTATCCCTCACTCCCTGGTACTAGCCCATTTTTTTAAAATTTTTTTTTTTTTGGCTCATATATCCCTTTGATCATTTAATGGTCAGTAACCATTTTATAAGCACCTATGTGCCAGGCACTGTGTTAAGCACTGGGAATACAAAGGAAGGCAAAAGAGAGTCCCTGCTCTCAAAATGTTCACAGTCTAATGGCAGAGGACATTCCTGACACCACTTCTCCTTCATAATTCCCTGTTTATAATATATGGCAGCTGATTCACATAAACCCTATACCTTCCCCTTACTGTTTGGATGATCTCTAATTTCATTGCATCACAGACTGTAGTGTTCCATGCCTTGAAGTCATAAAGTCAATACTGATAGGACTGAACCTAAACAAACATACTATTACTCTGGTTTTGGCATGATGAATTAATGCAGTGTTTTGGGAAGCAATAAAGTATTATGTGACAAGAACTACCAACTGTTTTGCTTTATGTAAATTCACATTATGCAAATTTGATTTTACTTAAAGAATTCTGAAAGAAATCCACATTCCAACCCCCCCAAACATTTGTGTTAATTTTGTTGTATAGTACTATATGCTCTCTCTTCACGCCCCTCAGCACTGTATGCCCTCCCTCCCCAACCCCCAAACCCCCAAAAAACTAAAAAATACCCTTCAAAAACCTTCCAAGTAAAGTAGAAGAATGGACAGATAGGGAGACCACCACCCTGCCACCAGATTTGAGGTTTATTTTAAGATATCCAGTGCCAAGAGAGAAGTTTGCCCCACTCCACTACCCTTGCCATGTCTGGTCTGTGTGTATGTTTTCTGTACATCTATGCTTGGGTAATACATCTTTCCCTTGCCCTGATATTTCCCTTCTGTTTTTGCTTCTCTGTTCCCCTGCTGGCCCCTTCATTCTGCCTGCTGGCTCCCTCCCTGGCTTCTACCACCATCCTTCCCTTCCGTACATCTGATGGCAAATTCATATTATATGAAAATCACTTTATATATCTGTCTACTTACATAAAGTGAAAAGTGAAAACTGAATATCTTTTGACCTATGTTTTCACTATTGGCTCTATATCCTTATTATTCTATTGGCAGATGGGTAAACAAAGATCTTTTATTACAAATACTTGCAGAATAATTCATGATAGAAAAATTTGGGCATACAGGAATATCATCTTATTCCTGGATAGTATGTCTCCTTTAATGTAACACAAGATTACACTAACATTTTTTTACTGTCATTTGTAATATTGACTCATTCTGAAGTTACAATTCATGCAAGGTCATTATGCCTAAATCACAAACTTGAAAGAGCTAGTGTATCCAACAATCGAGTAATTGGTGAACAATTTGTGATGTGAGTCAACATTGCAGGTTACAATTAAAAAAAAAAACTTAATGCAACCTTGTGTCACATTACTTTCCCTTTTCTGGGATGGGGGGGTGAGTGGGGCTAAACAAATGTGTTATCATTTCTCACTTTACTGCAATTATTATTGCCCCTTCCTCCCTTTTCAGCATTTTTGTTTTGTTTTGCTATATCTTCCAGCATTAGACTGCTCTCTTCTAAGTTACTAAAGATCTCTTACTTAGAAATCCAGGGGTCTTTTCTCAATGCTCATTCTCCTTCATCTCTCTGCAACCTCTGACACTATTAATTACCCACTCCTTTTTGACAACTCCCTTCTCTCCAGTTTTTGGGACCTCACTCTCTACTGACTCTTCTCCTAATGTGATCACTTTTTCCCTTTCTCCTTTTCTGGATCCTCCTCCAAATCATGCCTTCTAACCATAAGTGCCCCTCTGGGTTCTATCCTGGATCTTCTTCTATTTCCCTATTACATCTCTTAATGATTTCATCTTTCTGACTCTAGGCTTAGCCTGCTTTCCACAGCTAGAGAAGACTCATCTTCACAAGTTCAAATCTGACCTTGGGCATTTACTGTGTGATCCTAGGCAAGTCCCTTAACCCTGTTTGTCTTAGTTTCCTCATCTGTAAAAATAAGCTGAAGAAGGAAATGGAAAACTATTCCAGTATCTTCACCAAGAAAATCCCAAAGTTGGTCACCAAAAATTGGACACAACTGAAACAAATGAACATTAGTTGTTCCTTATACCAATAAAAACAAATAAACAAGTAAGCAAAAGTATTCCTGTACTCTGATTTGTTGGGCCACATCTGGAACATTCAAATATTAAAGTAAAAGTTTAGAAAAAAATTGATAAGTTGGAAAGTCCCAGAAAAAGAGAAACAAGAAAACACCACAAAAACACATGCCATGTGAAGATCAGTTAGAGGAATTAGAATAGAAAGGATGGAAGGGGATGGAGAGGATTACTTTCTTCAAATATTTGAAGAATTGTTTTATGAAAGAGGAGTTGGATTTTCTCTGTTTGGGCTTCAGAGTCCAATTTCATCTTGATGTAAGAGAGAAAAATATATATGTGTGTGTGTGTATATATATATGTATATATATGTGTGTGTATATATATGTATATATATATATAATTTTTTAAAAATTCTTAGAGGTATTTCTCAGTGGCATGGACTATATTGAGAGATAGTGGTTTATTTCTAATTCAATGCTGGATGCACATTTTGAGGGTATGTGATAATGGGGATTCTATTGTAGATAGGGGATGGACTAAATGGCTACTGATATCCTGTCTAATTTGAATACCAGGAAAATATGTAACAACAAATTACCAGTTAAAGAAAGTATATATAATAGTAGAAGAAATTATTTTCATGAATTTGCATCTTTTCCTTACTTCCTTGTAGGTTCTTTTGTTTTCTGTTGTATGCTTTTAAAAAAATTTATTCTTTTTTCCCCCTATCATTCCCCTCCCCAACTCCCTGTAAGCAGGCTATAGTTATGCATAGTTAAGTAAGTAATATATGCATATATGGATATATACATACACACACATACACATACACATACACACACACACACACACACACACACACACACACACACATACACCTTTCCTAGCCCTGCTAACTCTTTGCTTTAATTCTGCTCCTTCACTTGCCTTGCTATTAGTTAACTTCTCCCCACCCATGGATCCCTCTCTTATCTTCTTCCCCCACTTTTTGCTTTCCTCTCTGCCCATCCCTCCCCCATTATTTTTTCATAAATTAAGGAGGGTGCTATACCTTTCATGATATATATATAATGTTGTCTATTTAACCCATTCCCAGTGTTAGTAGGCTCACAGAATTATGAATCCTTCTCCTCTTTCTGATGCCTCTGTATCTTTTCTTCCTCTGCATCTTATTTACATAACATAATTACTATTTTTATTTTAACTCTGCCCCTGTCTTTCTTTTGAGCAACCCAATTGCTGATGTCAATATTAAACATACAGTATATATATTTCCATGTAAAAAACATAAACAATTTGTCCATGGTTAAAGTCCTTAAAATTGATCTTTGATACTGGCTCTTATTTGTTAATTTTTCTATTTAGTTTGGATTTAGTTGAAAGAAAATCTGCAAGTTCATTGAATGATAATTTTTTTTCATTCAATATTATAGATAATTTTATTGGATATGATATTTTTGGCCACAGGCCTAGTTTTTTTGATTGCTGGTATATATGATTCCAGGTCTATGGTCTTTTATTGTGACTGCTGGTAAGTTCTGTACAAATCAAATTGTAGGTTCAGAGCATTTGAATTTTTTTTTCCTTGTTTCTTGCAAAATTATCTAGGGTGAGGGAAGTTAAATAGAGTGCTGGGCCTGGTTCAAATCTGGCCTCAGGCGTTAGCTATGAGACTCTGGGCAAAAAAAAACTTAACCCTGTTTGCCTCGTTTTCCTCATCTATCAACTTCACTCCAGTATGCTTAGCCATTCCCCAAGTGATGAACATCACCTCAATTTTAAAATATGTGCTACTTCTGTGGATGTCTGGATAACAGAATTTTAAAAAAGATTTCAAAAGGACTATACCACTATAAAGCAAAGACATTGAAATATAATAATAACAAATGGAAATTCTCTTATTTAGGATCAAAGTATCACCAGCATAAGGATGAGTAGGAAGTGACTAGAGAAAATTTTAGAAAAAAAAATTAGACCTTCTATTGATCTACAGACTAATAGTCACATCAAAATGGTAGACATATCAAAATGGTAGACATATCAAAATGATAGACAAATGTCCATAGCCATTTTCAGTCAAGTCCAATTCTTTGGGTTCCCATTTGGGGTTTTCTTGGCAAACATACTGAAGTATTTGCCATTTCCTTCTCTAGGTCATTTTACAGATGAGGAAACTTAGGCAAATGGCTTAGATAACTTGCTCACAACCACATGGCTAGCAAGTGTCTCAGATCAGACTTGAACTCATAAAGATGAGTCTCCCTAACTCCAAGTCTATACTCTATATATGCAGGTAAACTTGCATAGCTCTGCCTGCCTCAAATCCAATTCCCTTGCATGTCATGGCATCACCTTCCTGATAGTCCTCTTCCAGGATGAAAAACAAACAACTAAAAATGTTCATATGATATTAGGTTATATACCAAGAGAGGTATAGAAACCTGAGCAATAAGAAAAATGATCCTTTCATCTTCTACCCTGGTCAGAGCATATCTGGAGCAAAGTCTGCATTTGTGGGCACCATACTGCAAAATATGTTTTGACAAGCCAGGACACATCCAGTGTAGAAGGTCCAGAATAACTGGGATACTTAAAGCTATGTTATGTGAGAATTGCTTGAAGGATCTAGAGAGGTTTTGCTTGGAGGACATTTACAAGAAATGCAATTGTCTATAATCATCTGAAATATTGTCTTGTGGAAGAAGAATTGGATTTGTTCTTCTTGGTCCTTGAAGAGAGAACCAGGACCAATAGGTAGAATTTAGAGGTAGAAAAGAAGTATTTATTAGTTATCTACTATGCTGGGTTTTGCTAAACTCTAGTTTTACAAATACAAACAAAAGGAATGGCAACTTGCCCTCAAGGAGCTTATATATAATACATAATGAAAAAGGGTGGCAGAAGAAAGGAATTCATGCTGGGGATACATGTATAATCAAGAGAGGGATTAACTGATATGTGCCCATCCCCAAAGTGGAAACCTTTGAAAGGCACTTGTCAATGGGAGAAAGAGGTGACCCAAAGGGAAAAGAGCCCAGTTACTGAAGAAAATTCCAGGATGAGTAGGCAACTAACTCTTAAAAGCAAAGTCCAGAAATACCACCAGTACAATGATTTTAGCATGATAGAACAAAAACTCCTGAGGAGGAAAGGATATTTTATACTTGTTTTTAAAATTCTAGTGGCTATATATATATATATATATATATATATATATATATATATATATATATATATATAATAGTTGCTTATTTCATACTTGATGAGTTATTTAATTCTTTGATTGGGCAGCTAGGTGGCATAGTTGATAGACTACCATGCCTGGAATCAAGAAGACCAGAGTTCAAATCCAGACTCAAATATTTATTAACTATGTGGACCCTGAGAAAAATCACAAAACCCTGTTTGCCTCAGTTTCCTTATCTATCAAATGAGCTAGAGAAGGAAATGGCAAACTACTCCATTATGTTTGCAGAGAAAACCCCAGATGTAGCCACAAAAAATCAGACAGGCTTTCATTTGTAGGAGTGAAACTTATGTAACATCAAGTAAGTCTCTATAATACTAATTTCTTCAATATAATTAAGCTCTTTTTATTACTATTCAGTCCTGTCTCTTCAGGAGCTTTCATTCTACTGCCTTCCATTTCCTTGGATTTTGTCCCTTGATAATTTATTTTTTTTCTTTTTTTATTATTAATTTTTATAATTATAACATTTTCTTTGACAATACATATGCATAGGTAATTTTTTTTACAACGTTATCCCTTGTACTCCCTTCTATTCTGAAATTTTCCCCTCCTTCCCTCCAACCCCTCCCCTAGATGGCAGCCATTCCCATACATATTAAATATCTTATAGTATATCCTAGGTACAATATATATGTGCGGAACCGAATTTTGTTGTTGTTGTTGTTGCAAAGGTAAAAATAATCTGGGAAGAAAAACAAAACAAAACAAAACAAAACAAAAACAAAAAAAAAAAAAAAAAAAAAAACAATACTCACAGTTTACACTCATTTCCCAGTGTTCCTTTTCTGGATGTAGCTGATTCTGTCCATCATTGATCAATTGGAATTGGATTAGCTCTTCTCTATGTTGAAGATATCCACTTGCATCAGAATACATCCTCATACAGTATCATTGTTGAAGTGTATAATGATTCCCTAGTTCTGCTCATTTCACTCAGCATCAGTTGATGTAAGTCTCTCCAAGCCTCTCTGTATTCCTCCTGTTGGTCATTTCTTACAGAACAATAATATTCCATAACATTCATATACCATAATTTACCCAACCATTCTCCAATTGATGGACATCCATTCATTTCCCAGTTTCTAGCTACTATGAAAAGGGCTGCCACATTTTGGCACATACAGTTCCCTTTCCCCTCTTTAGTATTTCCTTGGGATATAAGCCCAGTAGTAGCACTGCTGGGTCAAAGGGTATGCACATTTTGATAACTTTTTGGGCATAATTCCAGATTGCTCTCCAGAATGGTTGGATTCTTTCACAACTCCACCAACAATGCATCAGTGTCCCAGTTTTCCCACAGCCCCTCCAACATTCATCATTATTTGTTCCTGTCATCTTAGCCAATCTGACAGGTGTGTAATGATATCTCAGAGTTTTCTTAATTTGCATTTCTCTGATCAATAGAGATTTGGAACACCTTTTCATATGAGTGGAAATAGTTTTAATTTCATCATCTGAAAATTGTCTGTTCATATCCTTTGTCCATTTATCAATTGGAGAATGGCTTGATTTCTTATAAATTAAAGTCAATTCTCTGTATATTTTGGAGATGAAGCCATTATCAGAACCTTTAACTGTAAAAATGTTTTTCCCAATTTGTTACTTCCCTTCTAATCTTGTTTGCATTAGTTTTGTTTGTGCAGAAACTTTTTAATTTAGTGTAATCAAAATGTTCTATTTTGTGATCAATAATAGTCTCTAGTTCTCCCTTGGACACAAACTCCTTCCTCCTCCACAAGTCCAAGAGGTAAACCATCCCATGTTACTCCAATTTATTTATGATTTCGTTCTTTATGCCTAAATCTTGGACCCATTTTGATCTTATCTTAGTATGTGGTGTTAAATGTGGGTCTATGCCTAGTTTCTGCCATACGAATTTCCAGTTTTCCCAGCAGTTTTTGTCAAATAATGAATTCTTATCCCAAAATTTGGGATCTTTGGGTTTGTCAAACACTAGATTGCTATTTTTATTCACTATCTTGCCCTGTGAACCTAAGGTATTCCACTGATCAACTAGTCTATTTCTTAGCCAATACCAAATGGTTTTGATGATTGTTGCTTCATAATATAGTTCTAGATCAGGTACAGCTAGACCACCTTCATTTAATTTTTTTTTCATTATTTCCCTTGAAATTCTCGACCTTTTGTTGTAGATTTGAATTCTGTTGTTATTTTTTCTAGGTTATTAAAATAGTTTCTTGGGAGTCTGACTGGTATAATACTAAATAAATAGATTAGTTTAGGGAGTATTGTCATCTTAATTATATTCACTCAGCCTATCCAAGAGCACTGAATGTCTTTCCAAATATTTAAGTCTGACTTTATTTTTGTGGCAAGTGTTTTGTAATTTTGCTCATATAATTCCTGACTCTCCTTTGGTAGACATATTCCCAAATATTTTATACTATCGACCGTTATTTTGAATGGAATTTCTCTTTGTATCTCTTGCTGTTGGATTGTGTTGGTAATGTATAAAAATGCTGAGGATTTAGGTGGATTTATTTTGTATCCTGCAACTTTGCTAAAATTCTGAATTATTTCTAATAGCTTTTTAGCAGAGTCTTTGGGGTTCTCTTTGTATACCATCGTGTCATCTGTAAAGAGTGACAGTTTGATTTCCTCATTACCTACTCTTATTCCTTTAATCTCTTTCTCGGCTCTTATTGCCAAGGCTAGCATTTTTAGTACTATATTGAATAGTAATGGTGATAGTAGGCAATCTTGTTTCACTCCTGATCTTACAGGGAAAGGTTCTAGTTTATCGCCATTACATATGATGTTTACTGACAGTTTTAAATATATGCTCCTTATTATTTTAAGGAATAGTCCATTTATTCCTATACTCTCAAGCGTTTTTAGTAGGAATGGATGTTGGATTTTATCAAATGCTTTTTCTGCATCTATTGAGATGATCATATGGTTTTTATTAATTTGATTATTAATATGGTCAATTATACTAATAGTTTTCCTAATATTAAACCAGCCCTTTGGAGAGACTTGCATGAACTGATGCTGACTGAAATGAATAGAACCAGAAGATCGCTGTACACTTCAATGTTGTATGAAGATGTATTCTGATGGAAGTGGATATCTTCAACATAAAGAAGATCCAACTCACTTCCAGTTGATCAATGATAGACAGAAACAACGACACCCAGAAAAGGAACACTGGGAAGTGAATATAAATTGTTAGCACTACTGTCAATCTACCCAGGTCACTTATACCTTCGGAATCTAATACTTAATGTGCAACAAGAAAATGGTATTTACATACATATATTGTATCTAAGTTATATTGTAACACATGTAAAATGTATGGGATTGCCTGTCATCAAGGGGAGAGAGTAGAGGGAGGGAGGGAATAATGTGGAAAAATGAATACAAGGGATAATGTTATAAAAAAATTACTCATGCATATATACTGTAAAAAATATAAATAAAATTTAAAAATGTATATTAAACCAGCCCTGCATTCCTAGTATAAATCCTACTTGATCATAGTGTATTATCCTGGGGATGATTTTCTGAAGTCTTTTTGCTAATATCTTATTTAAGATTTTAGCATCAATATTTATTAAGGAGATTGGTCTATAGTTTTCTTTCTCAGTTTTCAATCTACCTGGTTTAGGTATCAGTACCATGTCTGTTTCATAAAAGGAATTTGGTAGGACTCCTTCAATCCCTATTTTTTCAAATAGTTTATATAGCATTGGAGTTAGTTGTTCTTTAAATGTTTGGTAGAATTCACATATAAATCCATCTGGTCCTGGGGATTTTTTCTTAGGGAGCTGGTTAATAGCTTGTTCTATTTCTTTTTCTGAGATGGGACTATTTAGAAACTTACTTCTTCCTCTGTTAATCTGGGCAAGCTATATTTTTGAAGGTATTCTTCCATTTTATTTAAGTTATCGAATTTATTGGCATAAAGTTGAGCAAAGTAGCTCCTATTGTTCTAATTTCCTCTTCATTAGTGGTGAGTTCTCCCTTTTCATTTTCAAGACTAACAATTTTCTTTTTCTCTTTCCTTTTTTAAATCAGATTTACTAAGAGTTTGTCTATTTTGTTGGTTTTTTCATAGAACCAACTCTTAGTTTTATTAATTAATTCAAAAGTTTTTTTTTTACTTTCAATTTTATTAACCTTTTATTTTTTGAATTTCAAGTTTCGTGTTTGTCTGGGGGGGTTTAATTTGTTCCTTTTCTAGCAATGTTAGTTGTAAACCCAATTCATTGGCCCTCTCTTTCTCTATTTTATGCAAGTACGCTTGTAGAGATATAAAACTTCCCCTAATTACTGCTTTGGCTGTATCCCACACATTTTGGTATGATGTCTCATTATTGTCATTTTCTTGGGTGAAGTTACTAATTATATCTATGATTTGCTGTTTTACCCAATCATTCTTTAGTATAAGATTATTTAGTTTCCAATTATTTTTTGGTCTATTTTCCTCTGGCTTTTTATTAAATGTAATTTTAATTGCATTGTAGTCTGAAAAGGATGCATTTACTATTTCTGCCTTACTGCATTTGATTTTGAGGTTTTTATGCCCTAGTATATGATTAATTTTTGTATAGTTTCCATGAACTGCTGAGAAGAAAGTTTACTCCTTTCTGTCTCCATTTAGCTTTCGCCAAAGATCTATCATATCAAACTTTTCTAGTATTCTATTTACCTCTTGGACTTCTTTCATATTTGTTTTGTGGTTTGATTTATCTAATTCTGAGAGTGCAAGGTTCAGATCTCCCACTATTATAGTTTTGCTGTCTATTTCTTCTTGCAGCTCTCTTAATTTCTTTTTTAAGAATTTAGATGCTGCACCACTTGGTTCATATATGTTTAATATTGATACTGCTTCATTATTGATGCTACTCTTTAGCAGGATATAATGCTCTTCCTTATCTCTTTTAATTAGATCAATTTTTGTTTTTGCTTGATCTGAGATGAGGATGGCTACTCCTGCTTTTTTGGCTTTGCCTGAAGCATAGTAGACTCTGCTCCACCCTTTTACTTTTAGTTTGAATGTTATCACCCTGTTTCAGATGTGTTTCCTGTAAACAACATATAGTAGGATTCTGAATTTTAATCCAGTCTGCTAACTGCTTCCTCTTTATGAGGGAGTTTACCCCATTCATATTTATGGTTAGAATGACTAATTCTATATTGCTTGCCATCCTGTTAACCCCTGCTTATGTTTTTCTCCTTTACTTCCCTCTTACCCCCCTACCCAGTATTAAACTAGTGAACACCACTTGCTTTTCACAGCCCTCCCTTTTTAGTATCCCTCCCCCACCTTAAAGTTCCTCCCCTTATTTTACCCTTTTTCCTCACAATTTCTGTATTCCTTTCCCCTTAGCTTACTCCTTCCCTTTCACTTTTCAATGGAAGTGGAAGACGTTTCACCATAAATCAAATATGTCTATTGATACACATTATGTTCATCTCCCTCTTTTCTTTCGCTCAGATATAATAGATTACCTTTGCCTTTTCATGAGATGTAGTACCACCAATTTCCCCTTTTTTATGATATAATTTCCTTTCTGCCTCTAGTTTCTAGGACAAATTATACATATGTTCTTTACATATTTTTATGGCAGAAGTATAGTTCTCAAGATTTTTTTTTACCTTTTTAGAAATCTCTTGAGTTCTGTATTTGAAGATCAAACATTTTATGTAGGTCTGGCTTTTTCATCAAGAATAGATGTAATTCATTTATTTCATTAAATGTCCATCTTCTTCCCTGGAAAACGATGCTCATTTTTGGTGGGTAAATTATTCTTGGCTGCATACCAAGTTCCTTAGCCTTTCGGAATATCATGTTCCAGGCCCTTTATTCTTTTAATGTGGACACTGTAGATCCTGGGTTATCCTTATTGTGGCTCCTCCATATCTGAATTGCTTTTTTCTAGCAGCTTCCAGTATTTTTTCCTTTGTCTGATGGTTCTTGAACTTGGCCACTATATTTCTTGGCATTTTGATTTTAGGGTCCCTTTCAGTAGGTGATCGATGAATTTTTTGAATGTCTATTTTACCCTCTGTTTCCAAAATGTCTGGGCAGTTCTCGTTGATAATTTCTTTAAAAATAGTGTCCAAGCTCTTTTTTTCCCTCACATTTTTCAGGGAGTACGATTATTTGCAAATTGTCTCTCCTGGATCTGTTTTCCAGGTCTGTTGTCTTTCTAATAAGGTACTTGACATTCTTTTCAATTGTTTCATTTCTCTGGTTTTGCTTGACTACTTCTTCGTTTCTCCTTGATTCATTCATTTCTACTTGTTCGAGTCTAATTTTCAATGATGTATTTTCTTCATTCACTTTTTTTATATCTTTTTATAATTGTCCAATTGTGTTTTTAAGTGAGTTTTTGTCTTCTATGGAATTTTTTTCCATTTTATTCATTTTATTTTTTAGAGAGCTGTTTTCTTTTTCCAGCTCACTAATCCTGTTTTCCTTGGAGTTGTTTACCTTTTCCAGCTCACTAATCCTGTTTTCCTTAAAGTTGTTTACCTTTTCTAATTCACTAATTTTATTTCTCAATGATTTGTTTTCTTTATCAACTCTGTCTTTAAATGTTTGGAATGACTTCTCCAGGCTCTCTTGCCAAACTTCCTTTTCTTTTTCCCATTTCTCTTCTAGCTCTCTTATGAGAGCCTTTTTGATTTCCTCTATGAGATTCTTTTGTATTGAGGAGCAGATCATATCCCACTTAGGGGATTCCTCTGGGGACAGTTTGTTTTTAGTCTCCTTAGTATTTGAAGTCTTCTCTCTCTCCATACAGCAGCTGTCAATAGTTAGAGCCCTTTTGAATTTTTTGTTCATTTTGTCAGAGCTGGAATAGAAGAAAACAAATTGACAAGAGCAACAATAGGTCTGTTTTTGGGGGGATGGGGCTGGATGGTGTTAATGGGCTTTTTCTACAGACTGGGGAGGAGGGCAGCAGCGAGTCACTAACTGGACAGCGATGGCTGCGCTGCATCTGCACTCTGAGATTCTGCGAATGCACTGAGTAACTCCAGGTGGGGGTGAGGGTGGCCGGATCCTGAGAGACGCTAGTTTTCTGGGGTTTTATTCTTTACCTCCAGTGTTTACACCCTCTCCACTGCTCCTAGCTTGCCTCCAAAATGGAATATCCACACTGGGGTAAAAGTCTTTTTGCAGAAACTGCAGATATTGTACCCCTGCCCCCTCCAGTCCGGTTATGTAAGCTGCCTGTCTTGCTCTGGCTGCCTGCCCTCAGTCTGCACCCAGTCTGTTCAACCCTCTCCCGAGCAAACACAGACCTTCTTTGGAGAATTTCAAGAATATCTTCTGTTGGTGATTATTTGTGGGGGTTTTTTTCTGGTCAAGTATTAACTCAGAGGCTTGTCATGAAGTACGTCCTGAGAGAAAACATGGAGCTCAAGCAGCTGTCTGCCTCCACGCCGCCATCTTGGCTGGAAGTCCCCTTGATAATTTCTTAGATAGTTTCATATCTGATATTCTGACCCTCTGTTAAAATGAGGGAAAGTAGATTATAGATAATACTGCTTTTTTTTCTATTTCCTTTTACATCTTGGAGGACCATAGCCTAACCTAAAAGTGGAAGTTCTTGGGTACACAGGGTTCTGTGCAATATCACAGTTTCCTACTCAGGAAGAGGTAGTATGTTATAGTTTTAAAAATTTTGATTTAGACTTTTAAAATTTGGTTTCAAATCCTATTTACTGCATGTATGACTTCAGGTAAGTCACTTCAACTATCTGGAATTCTTTTTATTGATAAAGTAAGAACATTGAATTTAATAGCCTTTGAGGTTCCTTCTAACTTCAAATATGAAATTCATTGTTTAATTAAATATTTAAAAAACTAAATACATACCCCTTTTCACCCCTGTTCTTTGAAGTTTGAAGGTTTTCCATCAAATAAAGAGCAGACATATTTGATGTGATAATAAGCTTGTGGGAATTATTACTTCTTGACGGGGTAAATCAGTCTAACAACCATTCCACAAGCATTTGTTAAGCACCTACCATATGCCAAGAACTGAGCTTCATGCTGGGGATATAAAGATAAACCTAAATAATCCCTATCTTCAAGAAGCTTATAATCTAGAAGCTCAAAGTAATATTGTTCAAGAAGGATATATACATATTATATATATATATATATATATATATATATATATGTATGTGTGTGTGTGTGGATGTGTGTATATATATATATGTATATATGCATGTATATATGTATGCATATATATATGTATATATGCATGTATATATGTATGCATATATATATATGTATATATACATATATATATATATATATATATATATATATATATATATATATATATATATATATATATATATATATATAAATGTAGTGGAAACAGAAGAAAAATTAAGGATGTTCAAGATCATTAATTGATCCCTCTTGTCTCCTGAGTACAGTTCAAACTCATTTGTGGGGCATTCTATTCAGTTTTCTCTCTTATTACTCCCTTCCTTTGTACATTTATCCTGGAGTCAAACTGTTCCAACTTCTTTCAATAATGAAGAAGATATAGTGTGCTTGACTTGACTAATTGACTTTCCTCTTTGGATTCTTAACACATTTTGTTTTGAACTTCTCCAATGAACTTAACATTATTTTGTATGTTTTAGTCACCAATGTTTGTATTTTAATCCTTTTCTGGATTGCAAACTCCATGTCTTAGACCATATTTTATCTGCCCTACCATTTATGATATTACATTTTATAAACTTCTATAGAATAAATGCAAGGGCAGCTAGGTGGTGCAGTAGATGGGACTGGGGTCAAGAAGACTCATCCTCCTGAGTACAAATCCATCCTCAGATACTTACTAGCTGTGTAATCTTTAGCAAGTTACTTAATCTTGTTTGCCTCAGTTTCTCCTCTGTAAAATTAACTAAAAATATTTAAGCAAACCACTCCAATATCTTTGCCAAGAAAACCCCAAATGGGGTCACAAAATGTTGGACATGATTAACTTCAACAACAAAGAATGAAACTATATGGTGTCAATGAAAGTAAATCACAGCTTCATACCAACTCAGTACTCTAATTAGAGAGAAAGATTCTGGGTTGGAGGGATCACCCTGATGTACTTTAAAATCAAGTAGGGAATTGGGGGAATGAGCTGAGCTCCCGAGACAGCAAAATCCTCAGGCCTCTTAACTCTTGGCTCCCTCAATAATTGCCCATGCTTCTTCCAGGAGTCCAGTGTCCCCCTTCTCTTCAATTGCTTTGACAATGGGCTTAGTGGGATAGCTTGGCTCACTGGCTTTCATCACCTCTAATTTTTCATGACAATGCAAGTGTCCATGGACCTCAGATAAACTCCCTGTGTGTAGCACTCAATAGAGGATATTAGCAAATGCTTAGCCAAGTGTTCCATGCCACGTTTTACTCCCACATAAACAGCCATAAAAAGTAAACAGCAGAATAAATTGCCCATCTGCTGCTATAAATCAAAAATACAATCTGAGCCGACTGTAACACAAGGCAAATACAATAATGACAAAATCCATAGCTGTAGAGATGATAAAGCATTGGGTAGGACTGCCCTCTACTCTGTGGCTCGAGTCTATGATCTATTATTGAAATGTACAGTAAGCGTCCAGAGTGATCAATACCTTGTGAGTCTTCACTTTAATCATATGGATTGGCTTAATCAGAATACCATGACCTTATTGGTGATCAGAGATAAGCAGCTCTAGGGGAGAGACCAGGATGGAGAGTACAACCTGTTCCTTGTTGTCATGACATGGTGAGTGGTATCCATGGTCTCATTGAAATGGAGGTTGGCAGGACCTCTACATAGCTCAGAATCAACTTCAATTGCAAGAAAATTTAGACATCATTTGCTAACTTGCTTGTTTTGGGGGGAGGAAATTAAGGATCAGGAGAGTAGTGAATATGTTAGGTCATATAGGTAGTAAATAGCAAAAGCAGGATTTGAATCCAGGTCCTCAGTCTGCAATTCTAGCACTTTTTCTATTGTTCATGACTCTCATATCATGGAATGGATAACTGAATACAGAAAACCTGGGTGCAAATCTCATTCTTAATCTTTGGGATTATAAACAGGCCATCTCACTTCCATAAGTCTCAGTTTCCCCATTATCTCTTTCAAAAGATTATTGTGAAAATTGTGAAAAGATTATTGTGACTGTCTACAGAACCTGAAAGTGCTATAGACATATAATTTGTTATTCTTATTCCATTTAGAGTTTTCATTCCTGAAGAAAGCCAAAAGAAATAATAACCATTTGCAGAGGGGGGGGAGAATTTTCAAGTCAGTAGCTCATTTTTACAAAAATTAACAACATTTAGCATTCATGTTGCTTTGTTCTCAAAGAGGACCAAAATGATCACCATGTTGGATACAAGTACAGTGGATCTGACTGTGGCTGATCAGACCAATATGAACTCAAAAGATTCTACGATAAGTCAGACAGAAATAGTCCATGTGAATATTTATAAGAAAGATGCCTATAAATATGTACATCTTGACAGGAAAAGGTAATGATAAATTTTGGAGGAGATGTGGGAAAACTTGGACACTAATAGATTGTGGAGTTGTAAGCTGATCCAACATTCTAAGGAACAATATAGAACTTTTTTCTTTCTCATTTTTTCCCTTTTGATCTGATTTTTCTTGTGTAGCATGATAATTATGGAAATATGTATAGTATAACTGCACATGTTTAACATATATTGGATTACTTGCTGTGTAAGGAGGGGCCGGAGGGAAGGAAGAGAGAAAAAATTTGAAACATAAGGCTTTGCCAGAGTGAATATTAAAAACTATCTATGCATATATTTTGAAAATAAAAGATTATCATTAAAATATGCACATCTCACATTTCTTTTGAGTTAATACAATTCTGCTTTGTACCTTTTTTGATGTGGGCACACTATGCTAGTTGATACTGTGCCACTGTTTCCCATGTCGCACAATAGATTCCAAAGTTCTTCTGAGAGATGAGATTGTTCTTGTATCACTTCTTCTGACCTCCTTGTAAGTGGTTGCCTTGTGGAAGTTTTCCATAAAAGTCTTTTAGACAAATCTACTTTTAGCATTCAAACAATGTGGTCAGCCTAAATTATGGTCTCTGCAGTAGAGTATAAATGTTTGGCAGTTAACCTTGAGAAAGGACCTCAAGTGTCTGGTACCTTATCTTGCAGGTGATCTTTAGATTCTTCCTAAGGAAATTCAAATGGAAGCAACTTGGTTTACTGGCATGGAATTGGTAAACTCTCCAGATTTCATGGGCATACAGCAATGAAATCAGCATAATCATTCTGTACACCTTTAGTTTGTTAGGCAGTTTAATACCTCTTCTCTCACATATTTTCCTTCAGAACCTCCGAAATACTAGTTCTAACAATGAGTGTATCAATTTCATTATCAATGTGTCCAGCCCTGGAAAGTATACTGTCAATGTAAGTGAACTTATCCATAGCATGCAAAAGTTATCCACTTGCTGTAACTGATGTTGTGTGGATGCTGAAATATGGATATGGGTGGTGTGGTACTGGTTGGTGGAGATCCTGTTTCTTGTCATTGTTAAGCCAAAATTAGCACATGCAGAAGATAATTGAGCCATATTTTGTTACAACCTCAGGGGCTGTATTGATTGCACAATCATCTGGGAACAAAAAGTCATGCACCAAATCTTCTTCGACTTTTGTCTTGGCTTATAGCCTTTCTAAGTTAAATACCTTCCGTGCAAAAGATGAACTTGACGACTTTTTAAATCTTCATTGAAAGCATCTGACAACATCAGAAAACACCATGCTAAAAAACATGGGAGCAAGCACAGAGCCTTGCTTCACTCTGCCAGTGACCAGAAAAGCAAAAGAGCGTTGTCCACTAACCAGCATGCAAGAAAATCTGCCATCAAGAAATTTATGTAGAATACTGATGAACTTCTTCAAGGAACCAATTTTGGCCTAATTTTCCACAGGGATTAATGAATGACAATTTCAAAGGTCTTGGTCAGAACAATGAACATTGTGTTTAGACCTCCGTTCTGCTCCTGGCATTTCTGGATTGTCAAACACCAAACACCATACTGACCATTTCTCTGCCCTTTCTGAATCTGCTTTGGTTCTTGGGTAAATAACTGTCTTCCAAAGGAAAATCAGCCAATTAAGGAGGATTTTGGTAAGAATCTTGTCACAATAATTAAGAGAGAGATATTTCCCCGTTCTGTCCCATGATTGTCACAGGGCAATCTATTTCCTTGCCCTTTATAAAGATTAACAATGGAGACATCTTTGAATTTCTGGGGGATAACCTCCTTGTGCTATATAAACCAGAAAATTTCTGTCTGCTTTTGTCTGAGCTATGGACTTCCTGATTTGTTCATCTCTGTTGGCATACCATCAGCATCAGGCATTTTGGCACATGAGAGAAACCTAATGTCATTCAAAACCTCTCCTTCAGTTGGAAATTTCAACTTGAGGTGAACATTCTTTTTTTTTTTTCCTTTTTCTGAGGCCGTGGTTAAGTAACTTGCCCAGGGTCACACAGCTAGGAAGTGTTAAGTGTCTGAGACCAGATTTGAACTCGGGTCCTCCTGAATTCAGGGCTGGTGCTCTATCCACTGTGCCACCTAGCTGCCCCTGGGGTAAACAACCAATGACTTTTGCATTGATTGAGATGAACACTATGTTGGGAAGTGAACACTATGGAAATGTTCAGCTCATCTTTTCAGGATTATGTTATCACTAATGAATATGGCTCCATCAGTACTGAATAGTTAAAATGTACCATAGATCCTTAAGTAGCTTTCAAGGCATCATAAAAATGTTTTGGATATTTGCTACCAGTGTAAAACGGAATTTCATCTGTCTTCTTTCTGGGGCAAGAATCCTGAATCTCTCTAAGTTTTACTTATACTTTATTTTTTATGGAGTTAAATGCTCCCTTCTTAGAGACAAATGAACTATCCTGCTGGTAAGTCCTGTGGAATTCTTGTTTTTTCAGTTAGAAGCTTCTGAATTTCTCTATCATTTTGTCTAATCAATCTTTGTCTAACCAACTTACCATCTTTCTAAGTTCCCTGGCCCAGATGAGTAAATGCGGTGTGGTACATCAAATCTCTGAGAGCTGTCCACTCCCTGTCTGCTCTACTGTTACCAATCATGTGTTGACTCAGCTTTCTCTCCAAGTTTGCAACAAGTTTTTCACACTCAGAAAAACACTCTAATTTCATTAAGTCTTTTGGTAGTCATTTCAACTTGGGTCCACTGCTTTTGTGAAGGTGAATATTTTATCTTGGAGAGGATAAGTCTATGATCTGTCCATCACTCTGTGCCTTTGTCACTTTCACATTGTCTTTTCTCCTTACAATGACATAGTCTAGTAAATGTTACTGTTTACTATTAGAGTGTGCAAAAAGTTTTATTGTATTTAAGTAAATGAAAGATAGTGTTGGGGATGAAAAAGTAGTGGGATATACAAGTCTTCAATAGTAAGTGACCCATACTGTTGTTGTTTCTGATTCCATTTCTCTCAACTATTCCGTGCTCTTTCTGATATTTTGTGCCTACTGTGGCATTAAAGTCACTCAGAATTATAAGCTTGTCTCTTTTGGCACATTGATGATGAAAGGTTCCAGGTCTTCATAAATTTTTTCTTTGACTTTGTCAGGATTTTTCATAGTGGGAGCATATGAAATGATGGCATGATGTTGGCAACTGGTTTTTCTGCAAATGGCAATCACATTGTCATGAGTCTGTTGTTCATACCTATTGGTAGGCATACTAGTCAACAAGCTTGTAAGTTTTGGTTACAAAATCTATATCTGTTGAATAGTACTCTCCTTCATTGTGGCCACTCCAGAAAAATGTGTATTCAACTCTGACTTCAGTAAGCTGGCTTTCATTTGCCAGTCTTGTTTCATTCAGGGCTGCTATTTGGATGCAACACTTGCTGAGTTTTCTTACAATAAGAATTGTTCATCTTTCAGATCTACTGGATCTATATCCATAGGAGTATGCACCAGTGATGGGTGGAATCATCTTTGCAAAAGTTTTGTATGTTTTCTTGTGTTTTGATTGCAAGATAATATCCCTGCCTGTCACAGCAAACAGGGCACGATTATGTTAAGCAGACAGTTTTTAGGACACATTTTTCTGAGCCAATGCTGCCTTCTTAGAGACAAATGAACTATCCTGTTGGTAAATCCTATGGAATTCTTGCATTATTGAATGAAAAGGTAAGGAAGAAAAGAAGTAAGGAAAGATAGAAGGAAGAAAGAGGAAGGAAGGAAAGAAGGAAGGAAGGAAGGAAGGAAGGAAGGAAGGAAGGAAGGAAGGAAGGAAGGAAGGAAGGAAGGAAGGAAGGAAGGAAGGAAGGAAAGAAGACCCATTCAAGGGGAAAAAAAGGAATATGCACTTAGGATACAAAGGCAAAATTTTTATTTTAGGAAAAGAATAGTAAATGTTTCAACTTATTTTAATGGGGAGAGAAGTAGCTGTTGTGATAAAGACAGAGAGATTGTTGAAGAAAACTCAAAATGGGGTCAGGTGGAACTCAGCATTAAAATGGATGAGCCTTGATGGGTTGATTGCCCTTTTCCTAAATTCCAGTTTTTCATGTTCTTGTATAAATTTAATCTGA
The DNA here is from genome assembly GCF_048593235.1 of Sminthopsis crassicaudata. NCBI lineage: Eukaryota > Metazoa > Chordata > Mammalia > Dasyuromorphia > Dasyuridae > Sminthopsis > Sminthopsis crassicaudata. The sequence continues at coordinate 479,900,371 of NC_133618.1, read as the reverse complement.
ATTGAAAATAGATTCTGATTTTCTTACAGTAAAATTACAGTATGCAAAGGTAGAGAAAGAATAGATTTAAATGGGATAACCTTTCAATTCATCATCAGTAGTCATCACTGGAAAGAAAGTGGTTGAAGGAAGTCCCAATCATATCCATAAATGGGCTAGTACAATTTCTGCATGTGGAATTGCTGAGGTACCAAACCGCAGTAACCCAGGTGTGAGCTTATCCTCACCAATTTTTGCTATACATGTATGTTAGTCATTAAAGAGTTCCAGTTCTAAATCCTGTAAGACTCAACACAAAAGTAAACATCTGGGACCCATAAACTACAAATCTGCTTCAGAGCAATCCACAGTTTGATGAGTCAGGAGCAGTTGATTTTCACAGCATTCTGCATTTTAAAGATCCTGATATTTTCTCCTTGCACACTGAAGACTTTCTAGCGCAGGCTAAGGAGATGATTCTTCCTAGACTTAAAGACCTTTGGCAATTTTGTTTCTGTTTTATCATGACATTGAACAATCTATATCTTCACCCTGCCCTCTTTACCCTGAGCACCCAGAAGTCACTGGACTGCTTTCATCATCCTGCTGTATATAAATAAATGTGCTGACCCAAAGGGAAAAAAAGATGTGGGTCTGAAGAGTGGAGTTGAACATGGCTGGGAATTATTAGAGGTGCTTCACATTTTTAAGAGCACTTCAGTCTTCCAAATTGAACTTCAAATTTAGCAGACGGCATCTCTTCAATATGGCAATCACATCAATAATTTTAAATCACTATCCTTTGGAAGTCAAAACACCTTCCTCTCTTTTTCTACTTCTCCCCCTCACCTGCTGCTTGCAAAAAGATAGATTTATTAAAACAACATGAATAGCAGTGACAGCTCTTAATGGGGGTATAGGAATCCTGGAGGAAATTAGAAAACTTTGGAATAAAGGTTTTCCCAAGACTTTCTGGAGGAAGAAATGAATTTAGCTGGAGCTAAGTTCCAGGAATTAAAAGAAATATGAAGAAAGGCACTCCTGTTTTTTTATTAGTTCAGACAATTGTTGATGGCATCAATTATCCACTACGTTATCTCAGAAAATAGCATTGTATGTGATAACTTCTTTCTCTATTCCTTCTGTTTGGTGTCATGGATATTTATGAGCAAAAAAAACAGCAAAATGGTCATCTAGTCTAATCCTTCCACTTGACCAAGGTCACATGGACAGCTCTTGGCACAGATGGGGCATGAAGTTAGTATCTAACTCTTCTCCTCCTCCCTTTAGGTTAGATAAGTTAATATACCTTCTGACTGCATGGTCCAATCTAGTATTTAGGTTAGACCTCAGGCAAGAAGGGAGAAAGTATATGAACCTATGACTTTGTAGGCATGTTTGAGACAAGAGGAAATACAGTAGACCCAGCCTGTAAGCATATAGCATGTTGATATAGACTCCTCTATCAGGAGAAACAGCATGTGTGTATATATATATATATATACATACATATATATATATATACATACATATATATATATAATTATATACAGAAAAAAAAATATATATATATAAGTATATACAGAAAAAATGCAAAATAAAGCCAAAGAAATTTAAGGAGAGAGATGTAATAGTAGGGGAGATAAGAAAGATTTCGTGATTCTCAAGATGATCTTGATGAAAAAGGGATTCTAAGAGATAGAGATAAGGCATTTGGGGGATAGGGAAAAGCCAGAGCAAAAGTCCAGAGTTTGAGTATAGAATCTGTGTATGTGGAACAGAAAGACTAGACAAGATCTGGATCTCTAGATCTGAAACTCACTTGAATAAAGATGATGATTGAACATAGGGGCTTGAATGAAATCACTAAGGAATGTGGGAAGAGAAAAAGGGGGACCCTTGTAGTACAAGGAGGGTGGTGAACATAGATAATGATCAGCAAAAGAGACTGAGAAAGACTGACCAGACCAGATGGGCAAGAACCCAGTATAAGTTAACAACTAAGACATACAGAAGGCGCTTTGTGTCAAATGCTATAAATAAGGGGAAAAAACACATTGGTCTGAGCAATTAAGAAATCACTGGTAACTCTGAGAGCCTTGTTTCAGTTGAGGGATAAAGTTGGAACTCAGATTAGAAAGAATGAATCTTTAAGTGAGAATAGAAGAAATGGAGGCAAAGATAGTGAAGAGTTTGCTTTCTAGATGATTGATTAATCAATAGATGCATATTGAGTTTTATGATATATTAACTGAATCTCATCTTAAGTAGGAGTTCTTAAACTTTTGCATGTTAGTGCTCTCTCTGTAGCAGTCTGGGGAAGCCATGGACCCCATTTCATTATAATATTTTAACTACATAAAATCCATAAAATATATGTAATCTTTGTACCAAAGCCCACTGGTGTGGTATTTTCTTGAGGGACAGCGCAAAGTTGTTAGAGGTAAGGTACCTCTAGCTTCTTTTGAGGTAGCTAGGGCTAGCACAGCTGAGTTCAAATATTACCTCAGATATTTACTAATTGTGTGTCCCTGGACTTAATTTCTTAACTTGTTTGACTCAATTTCCTCATCTGTAAAATGGGGTATTATACCTACTTCCCAAGGTTATTGTGAAAATCAAATGAGATAATAATTGGAAAAAAATTCAACTATAATTTATTATGAATCTATTAGATACAGCACAGTACCTGGCATGAAATAAATGTTATATAACTGTTTATTATTATATATATATATACATATATATATATATGTATATATATATATATATATATATATACACTCCTAAGTAAACCTTCTCTCATTTATGTTTTTCTATGATTTGGATAACTAGACTTCTTTGCTATTTGCTGTATGTATGTATATTCATTGTGGAACTGGCATTTGATGGGAAAAGGGTTAATTAAGTCTTTGATATAGATCTTAGAATGCCATTTCCTCCACCCAAAATGACAAAATGAGTAGAAATAAGAATGAACTTGGTCATACTTCCTAGACTAACAATATTTGAGGGAAGAGATAGATATACTTCGAAGTCAGTATCCCATTTCTCTGAGAATATCAGAGTAGCTTCTGTACCTACGCTCCTGCTTTCCCTCTTGACAAGAATTAAAGTTTCTCTTGGAGAAAGGTGAAGCAAACTACTAGATTGGTATCCCAGAGAGATCATGAAAAAGGAAAAGGGCCCACATGTACAAAAAATGTTTATTATCAGCTTTTTTTGTGGTAGCAAAAAATTGAAAATTGAGGAATGCCATCAATTGGGGAATAGCTGAACAAATTGTTATATGTGAATGTAAGGGAATACAATTGTTCTAAGAAATGATGAAATTACATGAATTGATACTGAATGAAGTAAGTAGAACCAAGAGAACATTGTACACAATAACAACAGCATTTTATGATGATCAATTTTGATAGATTTAGTTCTTCTCACCAATACATTTATCCAAGACAATTACAAAAGATTTATGATGGAAAATGCTATCTGCATCCACAGAATTATAGAGTCTTAATGCAAACAGAAATATACTAATTTCACTTTTTTTTCTCATGGTTGTTCCCTTTTGTTTTGATTTTTCTTTCACACTACTAATATGGAAATAAAAAAAAAGAAAGGGCCAAGAAGAGCTGGAGATATCTCTATTCTTCCTCCTTTTGAGTCACAAAATGACAGTCCTTCATTATTGGTGGGCCCATTCGTATATGTAGGGTTCATTGACTCTTTAAATACAGTTTAAATTAAACAAAAACATATATACACAAGTTTATGAACCCCAAATGAAGAAACTCTGGTCCAACGGAAAGAGCATAGGATTCAATTAAGAAGTCTAATTATACGCATTAGTCATTTTATCCTAAATAAGTTGCCAGAAAAATTATCTCCCAGTAAAATGGGAATTAAATTCCACAATAATTTATTGTGGACCTATTAGAAGCATCAAGTATTATAGTGGAAAAATATTAGTCTTCAAAAACCTGGTGTTAATTGCTGTTTGTTATACCTATTATCAGTGTTACTTTAAGCAAACCACCTTACCTTTTGACCTCAGTTGTTTCATTAATACAATTCAACAAACATTTATGAAGTATTTAACAAAAGAAGACTGCTGCTCTACTCCAAAATAATAATAATAATAATAATAATAATAATAATAGAATTAAGCTTCAGTCCCCTGATTCCTGGCTTTCTTTCCACTGTAGTTACCTCTTTAAACATATTTGTGAAAATCCAAATGTCATTTTAAAATTCTCAATCTCCATTAATGTCCTATGAATGAAGATTAAATTGTGAGTTTAAAAAATTATATGAAACATGATTTGGGGATAATTCATTTATTCAGCTACATAATAAAATAACAATATAGTAGTTCCTCCATAAACCTTTAGCTCACTAAATCATAACTATATAAATGAAGAAGGAAAAGTATGGAACATCCATGAATAGGGAATAAATGGAGCAATGTATCATCTTGCTATCTTCTGCTGATATCATCACAATGCTCTCTGTTCAACATGTTCCTCGCCGAGCCTTGCTTCCACTGTTCTCCCCAAGGTCTTTCTCTTTATTTCAGCTGTGTGACCCCTGACTATTTTTTTACAGTTACTAATATCCTATATAATAATCACCAGGACTGCTTTTTGTTACAATTTTTTAGCTCTTTCATTTACTTCCATCTTCCACTAGGTGGTACTGTGGTTAATAAACCTCTCTATATCTTCTCTTTCAAGGCTCCACTTGCTCCTGTCCCTCAGCTATAGTTCTCCATTTGGAACAGCATCTTCTAATGATACTGCTCCTAGTCAACATCTCAAAATATATTCCCCACAATCAGCATTCACAGCCAATAGATATAAATCTTTCTGATCATCTTAGCATAGGCTATTAGTACAGAAGCATACATTGAGAGCAGGTCTTCCATTCAGAAGCTTAGCATCTTTCTGTTAATTGCTTCTCTTCATCTGAACTCCCTTTAGCTCTTCTTGACTCTTCTTTTCTCGGTATTGAAGGATATTGTCCTCTCTTGGTAGCTTAAATTGTTCAACTGTCGCTTAGTTGAGGGTGAGAAGCCCATTTTTAGAATTCAGCAAACCCCTTTTGCAAGAAAAACTTTCTGTAAGAGGATTTATTAAGGTTAGTGGCTAGACCGGAGTCAGAAAGACTCATCTTCTGGAGTTTAAATCTGTCCTCAGACACTCACTTATGGTGTAATCTTAGAGAAATCACTTAACCCTGTTTGCCTCAGTTTCCTCATCTGTGAAATGAGCTGAAGAAAGAAATGTTAAACTACTCCAATATCTTTGCCAAAACTCTAAATGGAGGCATGAAGTCAGACATAACTGAAAACAAAAAATTTTCTTAACTGAAAAAATATTAAGAGAGTCTGATAAGGAAATTGTTTTAAATTTGGAGCAGCCAACTATCTTTATTTTATTGAAGTCTTAGATAGCCTTAGATGTTTTGGTTTTCATAATATGAATCACTTTATTCACTCATGTTGAGCTTGTTGTCTACCAAAACTATCAATTTTTTTTTCAGAAAAACAACTTTTTAAAATATATTTTAATATTTAATAATTTTAACATCTTTATTTAAACTTTTGAATTCCAAATTCAATTTCTCCCTCTTTCCCTTCCTCCCTGCCTGAGATGATAAGCAAGAAGATATAGATTATAAATAAACTATAAACATAAATAAACTATTATGTATAACATTTTAATATTAATCATTTTGTATAAAAAGACAAATAAAAGAAAAAAATGAGTGAAAAATAGCATGTTTCAGTCTGTATTCAAATAACAAAAGTTCTTTTTCTGGAGAGTTATAGTATTCTTCATCATTAGTTTTTTGGAATTGTCTTGGATGGTTGCATTGTTGAAAATAGCTAAGTCATTCACAGTTCTTCATAAAACAATATTGTTGTTCCTGTATACAATGTCCTGGTTCTGTTCCTTTCAGTATGCATTAATTCATGTAAGTCTTTACAGGTTTTTCTGAAATCATTCTGTTTATCATTTCTTATAGTACAATAATATTCCATTATAATTATACACTACAACTTCTTTAACCATTCCCTAACTGATAAGCATCTCTTCCATTTCTAATTCCTAACCACCACAAAAAGAACTGATATAAATGTCTTTGTACAAAGAGTCCATCTCCCCCTCTTTGTATGTGTTTGGAATACAGAGTAAAAGGACGTGCACAATTGTATAGTCCTTTGAACATAGATCAAATTGTTCTCCAGAATTGTTGGATCAATTCACAACTCACCTTTACTGCATTAGTGTCCCAGTTTTCTCATATATCCCCCAACATCCAATATTTTCCTTTTTTATCATATTAGCAAATCTGACAAGTGTAAAGTGGTACCTCAGAGTTCAAACTTCACTTAATCTGTATTCAGAAATTTTTTCAACCTAATTACGATACTTTATATTTAATCCTATTAAATGTATCTTACTGGATATGACCCAGTATAATATCTTCCCTGTCAATATCTTTCTTTTATTAAAATCTGACTGTCATCCAATATGTTAACTATCTAAGGTCTCCCCACTCTCAGTTTTGTGTCATCTGCAAATTTGATAAAAATGTCACAATTCTTGATCTTATTCTTTGATAAAAATATGATACAGAACATATCACTGAAGGTGTTCCACTAAGATCTTCCATATTGACATTAAACACCTAATGACTACTCTTAAGGTCAGATCACCCAAATAGTTCTAATATAATAACGATGTTATATACCCTATATCTCTTTGTCTTTACCACAAGAATAGCATGAGAAACTATCCCAAAAGTCTCAGTGTAACTTTAAGCTACAGTAACTAATAGCTATTTAGATATTGAAACTTAAAACTACACTAAGATTTGAGACTTCATGTTTGTCAAATGAGATAATATTTTTTAAAGTGCTTAACATAGTGCCTAGCACAAAGGAGACACTATAAAAGCTTATTCCCTCTTTTCATGTCTACAAAATTTTCCTTAGTTGGCATGTTTCTATTAATCCCCTCATAAAAGAAAATGGTTTGACATGATGGAAGTCATGATGGCTCCTTATAGATCATTGATGCCTTTCCTAAATTGCTGTAAACTATTGCTTTAATGATATGATCCAAGAATTTTGCAGGAATCACAGTTTTATTGGCCTATATTTAGCATAATCAATTCTCTTCTCTATTTTGAGAACCAGGACACCATTTATCCTTCCCCGCTATTGTGATGTCTCTCTCATTCTCCATAGTCTTTAAATGATTACTGTGACTCACAAGTACATCCAATAATTATTCAGTATATTTGAAAGTAGTTTGACTGAACCAGGTATCTTTTTTTGTAAATAGTATTTTTCCAATTACATGAAAAGATAATTTTCAAAAGTTTTTACAAGATTTTGAATTCAAAAAATTTCCCCTCTCTTCTTCCCCTCCCCACACCCCAACAATCTGATACCAATTATACATATATGATCATGTTAAATGAGAGTGAAAAAAGGTATGCTTTGATTTGCATTCAGACTCCATAATTCTTTATCTGGATATGAATAACATTTTCCATCATGAATCTTTTAGAACTGTATTGTAGGGCAGCTAGGTGGTGCAGTGGATAGAATACTAGCCCTGAAATCAGGAGGATCTGAGTTCAAATCTGGTCTCAGACACTTAACACTTCCTAGCTGTGTGACCCTGGGCAAGTCACTTAACCCCAATTGTCTCAGAAAAAAAGAAGAAGAAAAAGAACTGTCTTGTATCATTGTATTGCTGAGAAGAGCTAAGTCTATCATAATTGATCACCACACAATTGAACAGTATCTCAGGTTAAGTACTTCCTATTCACAATTTTTAGTCTATATTTTCTAAACTAAATGATAATTTCATTAGCAAAGAAAATAAAAGCAAAAAACAAAAACAAAACCCAATCTGAACATCTATGCCTTCTCTCTAAAGTAAGTTATTATCATCCTGTCATTGTTCTTATTTTAAAATCTGCAGTGCAAACCCTGCAAAATCCTCATCTTGATTTTTAAGGTTCTCAGAGATCTGATCCCACACCCATCCTTCCAAACATTTGATATTACTCCCTTATTCACTCTCAAATTCCAGTCAAAATGCCTTACTAGCTCTTTTTTGAAAGGAACATTACATTTCTTATCTCTTTGAGCATTCTATCTTGCTCACATGCCAGAAATACACTCCCTCCTCTTCTCCACCCTTAGATTGGTTATATTTTCCCAAGTCTCACCTCATTTTTCACCTCCTACACCCTCATTATCACAAGTGTTTTTTCTTCATCCTTTCTCCTTCTGCTCCTTCAAAAATTATCTTATATTGAATGTATCTGTGCATAAACTGCATCCTTCCAGGAGAATGTAAGCTACCTGAGAGCTCAAGAAGTTTTATTGTTGTCTTTTTATCCCCATCAGCTAGTATAGTGCTTTACATAGAGTAGGTCCTTAACATATGTATTGGATTTACACTGGCTGTAAAATAGCTTTTAAAATTATAAAGCACTTTGTATGCGTGAATCATGTAGGACTGGGTGAAGTTAAGACCTGTGATTTATCTGAGGAAAAAGCTTTATTTTAATTTTTAAAAATTTCCTGGTGTGGAAACTCCACTCACCAATTCATATAGTAATTCATTGACACATATTTAATGTGCTTTATCATAGAGATGCTTGGTACTGATTTAAGAAATTTGTCCCATGATCTCTCATGTACAAGGATAATTGTTAATTTTTCTTGAATAGTATTAGATATTTTATTCAGGTCACATCTATCATGTGACTTGTGAGTTTCAGTATTATAGCATCTTAGGATCTAGAGCTGAAAGACATTGTCTTAGAAAACCTCTGGTACAATGCCTTCATTTTGGCTTGAAAATTCACTTGGGGAGCATGCGCCAGAGCCAAAATCAGATTCTCTGGTTGTAAATGTAGTTCCTTGCATTAAGGGAAAACCAGAGGGCTTCTGCATGACCAGACTGGGTGGCTATGTAGGGCTTTCCGCAGCATTCCAGGGTGAAAGCACAAACACAAGCCTCCAAATAAAAGGAGAGGCAATTCTCAGGAAGTTTGCTTTCCGTATAAATTGATTCAATGATTCTGGAGAGCAATTGAGAACTATGCCCAATGGGCTATAAAACCACACATACCCTTTGACCTAGCAATATCACTGCTTGCTATGGTCTTATCCAAGAAGAGATAAAAACAAAAATGGAAAGCACCTATATATACACAATTTTTAAGCAGCTATTTTCTGGTGGCAAAAAATTGGAAATTGAGGAGATGTCTATCAATTGGGTAATGGTTGAACAAATTGTGATATGTGATTGAGATGAATTATATTGTGCTATTAAAAAATGATGAGAAAGATATTCTCAGAAAAACTGAAAAGACTTAACATAACCTGATGCAAAGTGAAATGTACTGTGTACAAAGTAACAGCAATATTCTAAGATGATCAATCAGCTATGGATGACTGAGCTATTACAATACAATGATCCAAGACAATTCTGACAGATTTAAGATGAAAAATGCTATCCATTCCCAGAGAAAGAACTGATGGTATCTGAATAGAGACTGAAAACATATTTCTTTTCAACTTTGTTTTTCTTGAGTTTTTTGTCTATATTTTCCTTTACAATATGGTTAATATGGAAGTGCTTTGCATGATTACAAATGTATAACTATATTAAATTGCTTGCCTTCTCAATGAGAGGGGATGGGGAGGAAATAAGAGAGAAAATTTAGAACGCAAAGTTTTAAAAATGAATGTTAAAAATTGCTTTTACATGTAATTTGGGGGAAATAAAACACTAAATAAATTTTTAAAAAGGAGTTTGCACTCCAAACCAAAGAAGCTCTTGTTCCAGACTGTAATTTCTATTTCTAGATATAGATAGAGTATGTGCAACATTTATATCCCTTCTCAGGAGAAGCATCCATACCAGCTCTAAAAGACCTCTCAGAGAAGTGAACAATAAAAAAGCTGCAAGTGTTTGACTTGCCTTTCAGCATTTTTTATGGAAAGAGCTTGTATATTGCCAGCATCCTCTCATGCCAGAAAGAACTTTGAATGGTGAAAGTTATTAGCGTTTTCATTTCAACATTACCCACTACAAACGTTTGTTTTTCTTTAAGCACCCAAGCAATTGCTCCATATTTCTGTGCTACCAGGTAGAGGCAAACCCTGCACACAAATGTTCCAATAAACATTCCAGGCATGCCATCCTGAAAATACAATCAAATATACAATCTCATGCATAAAATACTTTCCTAGACTGGCCACCCCCAGAACAAACACACTCTATATTCCCTGATAATTACTTTGGAAGTTTTACCAGGTAATTGAAAGATTAATTACCATGTAACAAGGTTTGGCCTGAGTTTTAGGAATAGAATTAATCAGATAATTACCCTGTGATAGGATAGCACTAGGTATTCACTTGTGGTCAATACCTTTCCTGGAACTTCAATTCCTCACTGCTTATTCGAATTCTATTCTTCCTTGCAGTAACAAGCAAAGGTCAGGAGGATTTTTTCTTTTGGCCTGGCAACCTCTTTTAGTGGAAAAAAAATATTGGACTTAACGATAAGCAACATGTGTTTAAATATTGACTAATACTTAACTAGTTGTATGACCATAAACTAGGATTTAACTTTTCTGATTTTCAATTTCCTCTTCTGTAAAATGGGGATCAGAGGAGAAGGAGGTTGATATAATGCAGAAATGTCAAACAGGAAGCCTCTGGGCCACATGCAATCCCATAACTCTCCAGACTGCCTCCAGAGCCAAATTAAAATGTAATTGGGAAATAATTAACAAAATAAATAAAAATACAACAGAACATAGAGAACATTGGATTTTAAAACTAAGTCAATAGGCAGCCCTCAGGGATTCTTATGCCTGGTTTAATGGCCTAGTTTCTATATGAGCTTGAAATCATTAGTAATAGAAAGAGATATGGTCTCAGAATCAAGAAAATCTTGGGTCAAGTCCTTCCTGTCACTCACCTGAATGTACGACTCTACCTCTCAATGCCCTAGTAAACTCTCTAAGACTCAAAATGAAAGATCAAAAGATGATCTGGATTATTAGTTTTCAAGTTGAGTATTCTCTAAACCAATTAAATCACAGGTCTAGTTTTAAAAGAATGGGAATTAAAAAAACAAACAAACAAACAACAGCAACAGCCAAAAACTAACAGTACCTACCATATATAATGGCTGTGAGAAAAGTACATTGTTAAAAGATTATAAAATTAGGAGTTATTATTATTTTCAAGCTGTCCAAAGAAGGCTGCAAAGGTAGCCACTTTTAAAGAACATGGGACTCAGAATTTGGAAGACAGGGCTTTGAATTACAACTTTTTTCTTCCCTGGTGAAAGTCACAGTCCCTTAGGACTTTTGGAATTTCTCCAACAAAAACTCTGAACACCTGTTAGCTACATTCTTTGGCCACTTCTCTTCCTACTTTTGAGAATTTTTTCTCTTATTCTACTTCCTTTATACTATATATTTTCATATACATGTTATATGGTCCCAGATATGTGATATTCTGCAAGGATATCCATTATCATTTTTAGTTGCACTAGAGTGATGCCCATTGGGATTATTGAGGGATATTTACCCCAACTTTAAATGCCCTGTGAGCTTTGTAAATTATGTCATTTGCTTATAGTTTCATACCTCTTCCCTCAAGAATAGGCTGTCAGCTCTTGAACTTCTTTCTACTGTCACAATATCTATTTTCTTATGTTTTTAATTTGATATTTCTTCTGTGGTAAGTGCAAGAACAGTTATCCTCTATTGTTAGAACTATATTTAAAGTAAGAGTAAATGGGCTCTAAGGGAGTACCTGAAACAGTCTCACAAGAGTAAGGTATATGAGTTATAGTGATTGTGCTTTGTAATATGTGTTTGATCTGCTCAGAGACATTTTCCGCCTTACTGGTTCTCAGTTTTCAAGATGCCCAAATATCTGAGTTCCAGCTAGGTGAATTTCCCTGAATGCTCATTATAACTCTAAGATGAGTCTTTTTTTATATTGTTCACATTTCCATCACATCTTCCCCATCTTCCCCATATTATCTTCCCTATATGATCTTCCTTGACCCAGTCTCCATACAAAAAAGACATTATTCATTTTTTATCCAGTTACTTACTCTTCAAATTTAGATATCTTTCTCCTTCCTTATATAGTGTTAGGTCATAGATACTTTCAAACTGAAATTTTTGGAAGAACTTTTATTATCTACTTTCTTGAGCAGGATCCTATTCTAAGTAAGAATATAGTTCTCCTCTCATAATATAAACTCTTTCCTTTTCAGATATGCCTTCTAAAAATTCCTGGAGCCATTGAAAATTTCCCTTTACCACTCTGTTCAAATATTGTCATTCCAGGATTGGATTTTTCATTGTGCATTTTTTCAATTAAGTTAATGAAAATTTAAAAGCTCCTTGGTATGTATGATAGCATCCTGTCTTCCATAACTGCTTAATTATTGTCAGTTCCACAGACTTACTGCTTCTGTCTTCACAAAGAGGTCCTAATTGTCCTAGTCAAGAAGAAGAGGGTCTAGGGAATTAGACCTTAACAAATTCACAATAGATAATTATTTTAAAGTGCCTTGGATTATTTTTTATACTTAAGCTTTGGAAGAAAAAAAAAGGAAAGAAGGAAAAGAGAGTGGGGGAGGGAGAGAAAGAAGGAAGAAAGGGAGGAAGGGAAGAAGATAAGAAGGAGGGAGGAAGAAAGGGAGGAAGGGAAGAAGATAAGAAGGAGGGAGGAAGAAAGGAAGGAGGGAGGGAAGAAGGAAGGAAGGAAGGAAGGAAGGAAGGAAGGAAGGAAGGAAGGAAGGAAGGAAGGAAGGAAGGAAGGAAGGAAGGAAGGAAGGAAGGAAGGAAGAGAAAGAGAGAAAGAAAGAGAGAGAGAGTCATATATACACATAAAACACAAATACATTATCTTCCTTGCCTTTAATTTCTTTAACTTCCCTCACCAGTGAATGGAATTAGCTGCAATCCTAGGCTCCATCCAGTTTCTGGTAATTACCTTCAGGTGCAAAAGAATTTTTAAGTGCTTAGAATTTATCTTCTGCTGTATTGAAGTAAATAGAAGTAATTTATTATTGAAAGAGTTGCTGCTCTGCCGATTTGGTGGGTGGGAGTTTGACATTTGGGATATTGTGCAGTGGAGAATGAAGCTAAGTGAATGGTGCTGATCCTGTCAACATCCCAAGCAATTTCCCTCCTATGCTGGAATGCTTGCAAATTAAGTTGCATATCTGTGGGGAGGAAGAGAACAGTCTAAACGGTGACAATATTGATTTTGATCTGGTTTTTCTTGAAGATTGTTTTGGATATGCATTCAGAAACATTTTCTCTGAGATAGATTCCTTCATTTGGGGGAAGCAGGAATATGTTTGGAGGATGTCTTTGGGCAAGGATTGTTTTATTTTATTTTTATTATGGTATGGAAATAAGATCAAGAAGAACTAATTTCTGCTTTTCAATCTTGGTGAATATTGCTTGATCAGGCTGATGACTGGGTGGAAAATCACTCTCTTTACTTACCCCTCCCCTGAATTATAGCAAAACACTCTCCAAGAAACCTTCACTCAGAGGATATCTGCGTGGTTAGACTCTGAAATAGTATGTTAGGGAATTATTAGCTTGCTAGTAGGGAGGGAGAAGAAATCAGGAGAACTGGCAGATTTGGTCTGAAACTAGAAAATGAAAGGGAAAACTGTCATCTGAGAGAAGGTGACCATATTGAAGAGGAAGGAGCCAATAGGATGATGGAGTAAGACGGGAATTTCCCTGGAAACCTCAAAGAAATGGGACTTGTATCTCCTATCAACTCTGGAAATAGCATGTGTACTGCTCTGGCCTTAGCATTGCCCTGAAGTGTTCCCCATTTTCCTTGAACAATTGCTTCCCCTTATCCATCAGGCTTCATTATCATCATTAGTTTAGTGGAGTGGCAGACTGTGGAGAGGTGAGAGAGAAGAGAATGCTTACTTGAGCTTTCCAAGCCTACAGCCTCTTCTTTCTGTTGCATAATATCTAGAGAAAAATCCATTTTCTTGTAATTTTAAATCTCATTCCTTGAATTTTTATAAAGGTTTTATTGGGGGAGAGGAGGATAGAACAAGGAACTTCAGAATAATCATACAAGGGAGTAAAGAAGAAGTGATAGTAAGATAACATCATTCCTTTCATGTAATACAAAGGCACTAAAAAAAAAAAAAAAAAAAAAAAAAAAAAAAAAAAAAAAGGATCTGCTAAAGTTAGTACCTCAATTCTAAGACTAAATCTACTAGTGGTAATAATAAATACCGCTTAATGGAGGGAAGGAAAGGAACAAAATTTTGATATCCTTCAAAACCCAATCTGCAAGCAGCTGCCAGAAAGTGACTTTTTCATCAGCTTTCCCATCTGTTTTGTGGGCTAATTAAACTTTTGTTTATCCATTAGTAGGGACCAAATTTTCAGATTAGTTGGGAATAAGAGAGAAAGATGATGAATTTTTATCTGAGGAGGGAGGTAATTCCAGAGAGGAGGCCTAAATAGAACATCTCAATGGGTATTCCTGAATACTTAGATGGATGGGGAGGGGGCAGAATATAAATCAAGCCCTCATTTGATGGAGATGGAAACTCAAATGGGAAAATATACCCAAGATCACATAAGTTACAAGTATCAGAAGTATGGTTAGAATCCAGTTTTCCTAATTATATTTTTTCTACTTTATACTTTGTACCACACAATTCTGAGAGTTTATTTCTCTAATGGCCAGTGTACCTGTGTAGATTCTGTATTATTCCATCAGAAGGAACAATAAAAAGTAGGCAGAGTTACCTACCAGTATTCTCAGAGAATGTTAGAGAAGTACCTGTCATTATTTCAGAGGTCACTTTTGCTTAGTGGAAACCATCTGCTTTAAGAGGAAATGTGTCCACTTCAAGAGTGGCAGTCTTCAGTCAGAGGCTAGATTGACCACTTGAATAGGATGTTATAGTAGAGGCTCCTTTCATGTATTATATTATATCAGCTAGCTACTGAGGACCTTTCAACTCTCACACTCTGTGATGTTGAGATCTAAGTCTAAGTGGTTGTGTGGTAGGTGGGGAGGAGTTACACACTAGTGCCTGCATAATGCAAAAAGACTCCTTAGACCCAATCCCATGGAGCTGGAGCTAAAAGCACCATGAAACGTACCAGATTGCATTTGATTCTCATAAAACCCTTAGTTTCCCAGGGTATTACTCAGAGAGAACCCTAGACAGACATACATCCTACTCCCAGTAATCTTAGTTGTAATATGAGTTTCCTTCTTTTGGAGGGAAGACCCATAAAAGGGGCAGATAATGTGCATGGAAAGATTCAGACAAGAAGACAGAAAATTTTAGTAGTTGTGCTCTTCTCTGACATTAACTCCCTCTGAAATCCTCAGCAAATCATTGCCTCCTCTGTAAAATTAGAGAGTTGAGTTTAGATGGTCTATAGAGTCTATTTCATTTCTGCTCTTCCATGATTTTATGCTCTCATGTGGTTGTTGTCTCTCTCTCCCTTCCTAAGACAGAGAAACAGAAATAGAGACAGAGACAGACAGACAGATAGATAGATGGACAGAGAGACAGACGCACAGACAGAGACAGAGAAAGACATTAAGGCAAAGAGAGAAACAGAGATGGAGAGGGAGAAATAGAGACAGAAACAGACAGACAGAGGGACAGAGAGACAGAAACAGACAAATGGAGAGACAGAGAGAGAGAGACAGAGAGAGAGACAGAGAGAGAGAGAGAGAGAGAGAGAGAGAGAGAGAGAGAGAGAGAGAGAGAGAAAGACAGAGAGAGACAGAGAGACAGAGACAGAGAGAGAGACAGAGAGAGAGAGAGACAGAGACAGAGACAGAGACAGAGAAACCGGAGAGAGAGAGACAGAGAGAGAGTTACTCTTTAATGATCCATTGCTTGCTGACCCAGAAGTTGTTTCTCCTAGCAATAAGGGATAAATGAGTGTGGTAGAAAGAATGCCAGTTTTGCAATCTTATGGCCCGAGTCTGAATTCTAACTCTGCTACCTGAGTGGGGCTAGAGCTAGGAAAAAAGAAAGCTAGAAAGAAGAAAAATAATCTGTACCGAAAGACAAGACAGGAGAAAATGAAAAATCAATATAAAAGAGTGTATCATATGTCTTCAATCATGTGGTACATATTACAAAGGCAATCCACATTCAGGAAAGGGAAGAATCCCTGTGGATCAGAATAATAAGTCAAGGAAGGTTTCCCAGAATAGATGAATTTTGATCTAGGTCTGAAAATGATGAAGTATGCATTAATCAGAGAACTGGAAAACTGATGTGGAAGTAGAGAGAAGAGGTTGCATTTCTCCCAGATCCATGCACTAGATGGAAATGCAAGTTCTATGAAGGGACAGAACACTATACTATGGCTTCTAGCAAACTGCTATCACCCGCATCATCTACCTCAGTGTTCTTGTCAAACACATAGACCACATGTAGACATGCAACCTTGCCAGTGGGACCTGAATCAGATTAAAATTGAAAAATATTTAATAAAATCAATTCCCCAAATTCAAATAAAAACCACAACAAATAGGTTAATAATAAAATTTTAAAACCAAGTCAATACATAAATTTTAATAAGGAATACTTATCAGTTTGACACATTTGCTCAGAGGCTCACAATCAAAGCCAAGAACATAAATCTGGACTAGACCTCAATCTATCACTTTTATTTTATACATGAGGAAACTGAAGCAAAGAGAGGATGGATATGAACTGAAATATTTTTCCATGAATGTTTTGTCTAGTGGATAAATGAACGAATGAAGACTAAAGGAAGAAATCTTGCATTAAAACTTAGAATTCATGATCCAAAGATGACCTGCATTCAACCCTCATTTCTTTCTTGGTAGAATTGCTTGGTAAAGAAGGGGATAGCATGGTGAGTACTGCATTTGGAGTCACGGAGCAGTTTTTCTAACCTTAGCTCTGCTACTTGCTACCTGTGTGACCTTGAGTTTCCTCATTTGCAGAATGACTTTGGTTTGTAAATTGATGATGCTATGATATTTCTTACTTGTACTTCCTAGGAGCTTTTCTAAACCCTTCAGGCCTTAACAGCCTACTGAGACAGAGCCCAACAATTTAATTCAACAGAGAAGGGAATTGACAGTAATGACTGAAGATGAGATTCTCCTCCATCTCAGTTACCCGTTGCTATTGTCCAATGAGAGGGAATAAAGTTGATGAGTTCCTCTCATTCCCATGTGGGCAAAGATTCTTTTAATGTTTTGTCCAGGACATTATCTGGAGTGGTACTTCTGTGATTCATCTCCCTAACTTGATTTTAATCATCTTTGTCCTTAGCAGACCAGCAAGTGCTTTCTAATGCAGTAGACTGTGACTTTCCATGACACTTGTATTTATATAAATTAAATTTATTGGTAGCTTTAAAGGCAGTGCTACCAACTTAAAACAATAAAGCATTCAGCCCACCTTCTTTATGGGGGACTATGGCTAGCTTCCGATTAATTTCAACTGTAAATTTTCAAAGACAGGAAATAAATAGTGTTAACTGTGGTAGTGGGTAAGCGAGAGAGATTGGGACTAAAAATGGTGTGTAGTTGAAAGGAGAAAGTATTGGTTGCCATGAAGAATAAAAGCTTCTGTGAGATGCCATGGTTTATAAATACATATTGAAAAATATATTTTTAAAGAAAATAGAATGGCTAGATGAGCCTCAGTCCTGCTCTCTGCTTAGCACAACTCTTGTGGGTAGTGGGGGAGCCTTCCAAGAAATGAAAAGACAACTTTGTGTGTCAGGTCTACTATTCCAATGAGAATGCAGGGTTCACATCTTTCTCCTCTAGTGTTATCCTGTGATCTCCCAGCATTTATTTTAAGATACTTATTTTCAGCATATCTTTGGATGTCAAGTACAAGGGCTCAATGAGACATCATTTACTTGAGACCTGTAGAGGGTTCTAATTCTGGAATCCAGATTGTGATGTTTATACTGTAGCCATCTGTTTTATCCATTCCTATCAAGAAATCCCCTTCTAACAGATCCAAAAATTCCAGGCAGGAGAGATCCACTGGTACCTCCATCACTAATACCCAGGTCGGGCCATGGCACCAACTTTTAGCCATGTGACTCAGAATAGAAGTGAGATAAGACTTATACTTTATAGTGCAAAGGGTTCATTTAATCAAGTGGAGAGTATTTAATGAAAAAGTATTCTTCCTGCCCCTGTGACAGGCATTTCCAGGATACAAGACAAGAAAATGTTATCCCTCCTTAGTCTCTGGAGACTTAAACTCTCACTGGGGATACAAGACTAGCACACATTAAACAAATATTGAACAGAAAATTCCAATTGTGTAGCATCAGTGTGAGAGAAGTTAAATTCTCCATCAGCAAGAAAACTCTTTGAATAAGAGAATCCATACCTGACTTAATTGAAGTTCCTCTGTACTAGTGGAAAATATTGGGATAGGCAGCCTGACCGTGGTAAGATGACAGAGGATGACTTTGAATGAAAAGTGAGGAGGGTGCAATTAAACGACTAAGGTCTCTTCCAGCTCGAACATTTATTTGATTCAATTTGATTCCATTCCTTTCTATTTTTTCCTGTTTTTTCTTTTTGCAATAAGTCTATAATTTTATCACTTTAGGCAGCTCTCTGATGGAGAAAGTCTCTCTACCAATGCTCTGCAACCTATACTTTTGTGGACTGAGGCCCTAAGCAGCCAAGGTCACACAGCCATTTTGTGTCAAAGGTGGAAATTGAACCTAGATTTGTGCTGACTCCAAGTCTGTTTGTCCCTCTACTATGCCTAGGGTTGCCTCTTTCAAGTCTATGATCCAATTACAATGATAACCATGCTGTGAGGATGTAATGTGAAATGAATATCAAATAAAAAATAAATATAAGAAGCAATTTGTAAATTGTAAAGTACACTACCTATTCACTACCTATTACCTCATCTGTAAAATGGGGGCACATTGGAGAAGGAAATGGCAGACTACTCCAATATCTTTGCTAAGAAAACCTTATGGATAGAGCCATGGGGCCACAAAGAATAGAACATGATTGAATAAGAGTACCAGACCACCAAGGTTCATTTTTTAGGTCTCCCCAGCAATCCCTTGTAAAGGGTATTACCACAATTCTTCAAGAATCTGTCTTTCTAGACATTTGGGTCCTATGTTCACCAATGTAGATTGCAATTCCTTTATAATAATGATCATTTATAGGGCACTTTAAGATTTGCAAAGTATTTCATGCTCATTTTCCCCCTCACATTAATGGGAAGTTAAGTGCTATTATTACCACTATTTTATAAATGAGGAAACTTGGGCAGCATTTAAGTGATTGGCTCAAGGTCACACAATTATTACGTGTCAGAGGCTGGACTTGAACTCAGGTCTTTCTAGGTCAATTGTTCTATGCTATCTCCATCATTTAGGAGATGGCATAATTAGCTGAAAATATTTATCTACTGGTGATAAAAACTCTGGTGATGAACTTTCTTGCACTCAGGTAGCCTGGTGTTTTTTGCTCAGAACATGTTCAGTTCATTAAGTCCTACCAGAATTTCAAAGCCATTGACACAGAATTTTAAATTTGTAGATAGATATAGAATATGTTTAATAAATGTTTGTTGAATTAATGAACAAATATATGAATGAATGAATGAATATTCTCTCTATCTCTACTGAAGACCAAATGAGAAAAAAAGTTTTTTAATTGAAATTAGATAGAAGACATAGTTTTCTGTCTGTGGATTGTTAAATTCTGAAGCCTTTCCCCTGTAAGTCCTTTATATTTATAATAATTGTTATTATGAGGATTATCATAAAATACCGATAATACATTTATAAACATATAAAAGAGTTACCATTTATATAGTACTTACTATATGCCAGCAACTGTTAACTATTTTACAAAAAATATTTCATAATTTTGGGAGTTGGAAGCTATTATTATCCCCATTTTACAAATGAGGAAACTGAAGCAGGCAGAGATGCCTGGGTCACACAGATAACAGGGAGTCCAAGACCATATTTGAACTTGAGTCTCTCTGACTCTCTGGGAGTCCAGGACTTTACCACTGCTCTATTTGCATTATATTAACTGGGACTGTCCAAATGGAAATCCTTTTTCATTCTAACACTTCTTGAAATGTTTTCTTAATAGTCTTTCTCCCTCATTTACTCAACATTTATGGTCTAGCATCATTAGTTATCTTTTTACATATAAATAATTTGTCTCCCTTTCTGTACTGGAAATCCTTCAGGCAGGAATTGCTCTAGTTGGTCTGACAGTTCAGGTTAGAGCAAAGATCTTATTTCTAGTTTTTTTTTTACAGAAAGTTGGTATAAGCATGAGCTTTATAACTGAGCTACAAAGAAAGTAGGAAAAAACCGAAAGCCCACATGCACACAGAGATATGTTATATGGTAGCATAGACAGACAATGACTTAGCCACACACCCGGAGTCACTCATATTAGGGAGATGTGTACAGTGACAAAAATCTCCATAGCCATAGGTACTCAGAGGGAGGTCCAAACAGGGAACTTTTATGCCTTTAAGATGAGTTTGATTGAGAATAGGAAACTGATGTCAAATGTGGAAGGAGACATTCCTAATTAAACCTAAATGTGATGGGATTGTCTCCTAATTGAGACCAGAAATTAGACAAAGTTTTGAATTTGTAACCAAGGATCCTTAGAAAGGGGTGCCAAATTACAGCCACTGCAACTGGCTATCTAATCCAATCAGGAGGGGTGATCACATATTTGACATAGGATCAGAATGAGTCAAGAGATATAGTCATTAAAACTAAGCCTAAATGACTCCATATTGGAGCTTATTGCCTATACTACATCAATATATTTAAGATATATTTAAATCTATCTAATTTAACATATTTAAATATTTATATTTAATATTTAATTTAACATATTTAAAAGATATTTGATTTATATTTAATATTTTAATTTTATTTATTCATATGTAGATTTATATTTATGAATATATTTAAATATATTTATATATTTAAGTATATTTAATATTTTTAAATATTTAAAGAATTTAAATAGATATTTTTAAAATTACAGTTATCACAGAATCATTCTCATTTATTTATCTTCATATCTCCCATTTCAATATAGTAGTGTTCCTATGTATTTGTTCTTTGACTGAAATGTCAAGTTGCTTTTCATCATGAATAATAGGAAAAGTGGTGGAGAGACTGAGTTTCAAATTTAGCTATTGTATTTAATAACTTTGTAACTTTGGGTATATATATATATATATATATATATATATATATATATATATATATATATTTTTTTTTTTTTTTTTTTTTGCTGAACTTTGGTCCCTTCATCTGTGAAATGGGGATAATAATATTTGAATGACTTTTGTCTCAGAGCTTCTCAGAGGAAAACACTTTGTATCCTTAAAGAGCCATATAAATGTAAAATTATCACTATTTTGAGAATTTTGTAGGCCATGGCTTCTAAATGGAGATGGACTAGGGTGATCGTGGAAAAGTTTCTCATTGACAAAATGCAAAGTATCATTCTAAGCAGCTAAGTGGCACAGTAGATAGCATAGGGTTTAGCATCAGGAAGACTCATCTTCATGAGTTTAAATCCAACAGTAAATACTTACTAGGTGTGTGACCCTGGACAAGTCACTTAACTTTATTTCCCTCAGTTTCCTCATCTGTAAAATGACCTGACTCAGGTATAACCACACAAAAGTGGTTATACAAAAGCTACAAATTAGCAGCGGATGAAGACTGTCCTCAGGGGACAAATAGATCCCAGTAGGAGCCTGGGAAATGGGGAACAAAAATTTGGTCACCAAAACAGTGACCAAAAAATGGTCACCTTTCTAAAGGTGAGGTTCTTTTCTGAGGGAATTATGCTCTAAACTAGGAAGAATTGTCTTCAACTTCCTAACTTGAAGGTGACAAATCTGAAAGCAAACCCCTAAAAGAGCAAAAGAAATTTCTAGCTTAAAGTGAAAAAGCAGAATAAGCCACCAATGGAAAAAAATCTTTGGAACACTTCAGTTCCAGGTATTATCTTTTAGGAAAAGCATTAATAAAATGGAAAGAACCCAATGATGGGCAACCTAATAATGGATGACTTATTTAAGAAACTGAGGAGGTTTCATCTAGCAAAGACTCAAGGGGAATATAATAGCTCTCCTTTGTTATTTGAAAGGCTCTCATGTGGAAGATAAATTAGACTTTTTTTGTTTGTCCCCAGAGGATAGTATTAGTAGCAAGGGGTGGATATTGCAAAGAAGTTAATTTAGATTTTATGTAAGGAAAACCTTTCTTAATAAATGGAAGTATTCAAAAGCAGAAAGAGACTGCCTCCAGAGATAATTGCTTCGACTTTATTGTAGATCTTTAAGGAAAGGGCAGAAGACAACTTATTGGATGTGTTGCAACTGGAGTTATTGTTCAGGTATCATCAGTTGGGGCAGCTTAGTTAGTAGTTCATTGGCTCAGTGGATTAAGCATCTGGCCTGCAATCAGGAAGACTTATTTTCCTAAATTCAAATCCAACACTTACTAGCTTTATGACTCCAGGCAAATTACTTAACCCTGCTTGCCTCAACTTCTTAATCTATAAAATATAAAATGAACCAGAGAAGAAAGTGACAAATGACTTCAGTATCTTTTCCAAGAAAACACCAAATGGAGTCATAAAGAGTTAGTCATGACTAAAAAATGAGTCAACAACAACAAAAAATCACCAGTTGGACTAGATAGCCATTGAGATCCCTTACAATTAAAAAAAAAACAAAACAACCTATGAATTAGTTTTTAAAATTTAAAAAGAAATAATATAAATCTTGTCAACTATCATTTTTGTTATTTTCCTTAAAAGACAATGGTGGATATCTCTATCTATCTTTCTACCTATCTAGATGTAGATATAGATATATATGTATATACATATATATAATAGCTTTATGCTTTGTTAATAGAAGTTTGGTAGTTTTCTGTGCTTTTGTTTCTTTGTTCTTTTCTTTTGGCCACAGTTAAGATGTGCTTTGGAAAGCCAGGGTTTAATATCCTGGGATTTCTCCATTTGTTATTTACATTTACTATTTTTAAAAAATGGTGGGGGACTTTTTTTCAAAATATTTTTACATGATTCATAAAAATGAAAAGAGAAAAAAGCCCTCATCTTCAAAAACAAGAATTGTTTCTTTCCTCTTCTGCCTTAGTGGAAAGAATGATGTTAACATGCAAAAGTAGATTTTTTTTAAATATGGAAAAATGAAAAGAAACATTCAGGAAGCCATCCTCCAAAAAGTTTGCAAACAGGTAAGCAAAGAAAACAAATTACTCATTGAAAATTTGGTGTGTGATGTCTTTGTAAGCATATTTCAATATATAAGTTTTCCTTAAAAATCTTTCCTCCTCTTTCTTCTCTATTAGAAAGGCAAACTAGATATGATTTTGTGAAGGGATTTAAGTAACTTACTATTGATTTTTATTTTTTTTTGAATTGCAATTAAAAATTTTAACTTTTAAGAAAAATTAAAATTGTACCTTTTATATGACTGAAACATTCCTGAAGCTAAGGCACAAAAGAAAATCCTGTTTTTAGCTAAGACATTGGGGTTTAAGGGATCCCAAGGTTTGTTTGTTTGTTTGTTTGTTTGTTTGTTTTCTATAGCGAAGCTCAGTATCTCATGGTTCTTTCTGCCTTCTAAACTTTCCTGTCTCCTAATTTCCTCATCTTTAAAATTAGTGAATTCAGCTGTATTGCCTTTTCATTTGAGATTGTGGTATTCTTTGACCTACTGTTTTAAGGCATCACCAGAAGAATGTGCCCAAGCTCACCTTTTTTTAAGAAACTTAAAACTGGTTTTTGGTTTTAATTTTTGCTACTAGATATCCCCTCCCTTTCATCCATAGACAACTAAATTCCTGCTTTGATTCTTTACTTTATCTTTCTCAATCAATAAAATTCTATAACGAGTGCTTAAGATTCTTCAATAGATACTGAGGACTAGTACATACTAATCAATTTTTAATTATGGCTTAAATTTTATATGATGCCATTTAATTTTATTAGCTATATTAGCACGGAGCTGTCAGAGTTCAGGATCTACTGCTTCTCTCTCCACTGGGATTTTCCCAGGGGCCACATTCAGGTGGATGACATCGTTAAGAAGGTCACAAGTGGCTCTGCATTACAATTTGCATATTGTTTGCATATACTTTACATATGCCTATATAGACTTTGTATTCTTCTCTCAGGCATTTTGACACATAGTCGTTGGGAAATGAACAACTAGCATTGCAGTTGTAAACTGATAGATTGATCTTTTTTTTTCTTTTTTCTTTTTGCCCATGGGCTCTGTTGGAGAACATGGAGGAGAATGTCCCATCTGCTCAGAAACAGGAGATATGGGTTCCAACCCTGGCTCTATCATTGGACAACCCCCTTCATGTCTTTAAGCCTTATTTGCTTGTAATAATAAAATTGACCTAATGAATTGGAAAGGTCCTTTCAGTTTTGATGTTGTAATAATAAACCAAGACAGAAACTAGATGTCTCACCCAGAGTTGCATAGCTAGTAAGTGACTAAGGCTAGAGTTAAACACATATCTTCCTGACTAGATCTACTATACCTCTCTCACCTTACACCTGTCATTTATCATATATCTGAGTTCAAATCCTGCTTCTGATACAATCTGTTACCTTGTCAAGT
The DNA here is from genome assembly GCF_048593235.1 of Sminthopsis crassicaudata. Taxonomy (NCBI): domain Eukaryota; kingdom Metazoa; phylum Chordata; class Mammalia; order Dasyuromorphia; family Dasyuridae; genus Sminthopsis; species Sminthopsis crassicaudata. The sequence goes on along the minus strand of NC_133618.1, from coordinate 479,875,594 downwards.
CACCTAACTTTCCTATTCCTCAATTTCCTCATCTTTAAAATTAGTGCACTCACCTACATTGTATTGTGGTATTCTATGACCTGCTGTTACATAGCATCACCAGAAGATTTTTACTATTAAAAAACAAAAACCAAAAACAAACAAACAAACAAAAAATAATGGACTATAGTTCTACCAAATTGAAAGTCTTCAGGTGTGGTTGGAGAAATAGACTCAACCTGTTATCTGAGGACAATCCTCACCCAAACCAATATGGAGAAACTTCTTACCCATATCTTTATTTTTGGTGACCCAAGCCCATTGGTACATGGGGAAGAAAAAGACAGAAACCTCATGACTAAAAAAAAAAACTGCTGGCAGCTTGTGAGCATTATCTTGAAATATAAAGGACACTTCCATGAGTCTACTCAGGAGTTTTAGAGGAATAGATCTCCCAGAGACCTGGTGTCATTTGTTACCATAGGACCCAGAAGGAAGGGGTTACAGTATGGGCTCCCAGACTCATCCTGCCTCCCATCATTGTGAGTTCTCATGTTTTCTCAGGGAATGCTCAGCTGGGCCCATTGGGGCTGGCACCCTTAACAATAAGTTATTAACTTCTGCAATACTCTCTGAATGTGTCCTTTAGTCTAAAAATAATAGCTCTGAGTGCTAAGCTCTTCCACCCAATTTCTCACAGTCAACACACAATGTTGACTTGAATACAGCTAATTTTGAAAGGAATGAGATTATGCAAAGATGTGTTTCCTCTCAGTGAGTTCTGGGGATGGGCTGGGAGTTGGGAACTTGGATACTGATGCAATGAAAATTAAATTCCAATGCTGGCAGGGACTTCTGGAGTGTTTCTATTCATTTATAGGATCATAAATTTAGAGGTGGGGGTTACTCTAGAGATCATGTAATGCAACTAATTCATTTTGCATGTGAAGAACTGAGTCCTAGAGAGGTGGGGACTTACTAAGGACTTACACAGCTTTTAGGTGACTGACACAAGATTGGGATCCAGGTCTTCTTGGTTCTAAGTCCAGTGCTTGACTAATCTCTGAAGACTGCACTTTAACTATTCCAGATAGCATTTTAAGCTTTGTGTCATCGATATTAGTTGTATCATAACTCCCTAATTAAGTTATATATTTCATGAAAATGCAGGGAGGGGTAGAGGACAGATTATATTCATCTCTTTATTCCCTACAGCATCAAGCACTGAATCCTGCATATAGTTTAGATACTGAATAAATATTTAACTCATCTAGCAGTTTGCTTTTTTAACTGGTCCTTAAGCAAAATTGGAAAAACTGAAAAGATTCCCTGCCTAGGAGTCCTTAATAGCCAGGGAATGGATTGACACTGTACCCAAATGGTCTTTTGCCTAGAGATGACCAGAGTAGAGTGTGATAACTTCAAAAAACTCCAGCCTACCCAGAATTTAATTAGTTGGTTATTGATTGAATATTTGAGCTTATATCATAAAATACAAATCATGTTCAAACAAAACTGAGCTGATTTCATTTCAGCATTGTGTGTTGACTATGAGAAATGGGGTGGAACAATTACTACATGAGCTATTTTTTATATTCTAAAGGAAATTCTGAGATGTGTTTCTTTTACTTTTCCATGGAAAAATTTCAGCAAAACAAGCAAGTAAATTATAAAGGAATTTTGACTTTACATGGCTAAAACTTTTAAAGCTTTTGAATTAGAGCTAATTATAACAATTTCATTTGATTTAAACCTTTTTTTCCCAAAGGAAACAGCATTTGAATTATAAAAAAGACAGGTCTACATCCAAGAAGCAGTTTTAGGCCTTTAATAAAATGACTACTATTGGTCACTTTTGTTTTTTATAAAAACCATTACCAAGTTATATCCATTCCTCTCATCTACTCAGTATAACTTCCCTAGTTTTGTGTTTATTTCTGTTTTTCCAAACCTTCCCTTGTAATATAGATTGGGGGAGGGAGTATTGAAAGTTCAGTTAATACATTAAATGTGTTTCACATCCAACATTCCACAGTTTTTGACTCCCACATCATCAATCATAAGAAGGAAGTGCTTTTTCTTTTCTCCTCTTTGGGATCAAACTTAATCATTACAAAAATACAATGTTCAGTTTCATATTATAATTCTTTTATTTACATTATTGTAGCTATTGTGTATATTACTTTTCTGTTTCTGCTTACTTCATTGTGTCAGTTCATAGAAATCCTTAAATGACTTCTTTACAGTAATTGTGGTGAGGTTTAAAATTGGGCTACCTAAATAAAATTAAAGTTTAATTGAGGTCTTGTGGCATGTTTGGGGTACAGGAAGTCAAATGGAGCTCCCCTGCAACCCTTTTGGATTCGACGCAAAGATACGGAGTTAAATGAGGTCTAGTGGAGGAACAAGAGTACCCTGTAAAGGAATTTACAGACCCCAAAACCTAGATTGATAAAAGATGTTTATTATGGGGTTTAGAAGTAAAGTTAAAGTCTAAAAGGTGACAGTAGAGATAAAAGGGCACCAGAAATAGGATTCCAGTGGGCAGAGAGTCTTTGGTGCCAGGCATGGTGCTGACATGTTTAGACCCAGTCTGACTCTTTTATAAAGAGAAATTTAGCTAAAGGGGCCTGTGAGTAGAGTTCCAAGTTGGTTACTCGCTGGGTTTCAGTGAGGGCTAGAATTTGCTAGGTGGGGGTTGGGAAATCTGAGCAGATCATTAGAATGGGGGCTGGGACAGCCCAAGTTGGCTCAAATACGATGGGGATTGTAAGAGTCCGGATCTCCTATTGAAATTCAAAGGGATGCTTTTGACCAGGATTTGTGAATCAAAGGTTTGTGAATCAAAGCTTCTTGAATTGATCAGCTAGGAGGGGCTGGGAATGAGAAAGAAATAAATCAATCTGAAAGGACTAGTCTTAAAGGGACCACAACCCACATCAATTGTTTCAATCAATAGTCAAAGTGATTAGACATTATATGCTAGGGAAAGAAAGGGAAAAACATGGTCTCGCACCTCAATGATCCCAAATTTTAATGGGGGAGAAAATATTCAATAATTATCTATATACATACACATATATGTGTGTGTATAAAAATTATATATAAAATATAAAATGCAAAAATTATCTTTTTTTATTAAAGCGTTTTATTTATAAAACATATGCATGGGTAATTTTTCAACATTGACCTTTACAAAACTTTTTGCTCCAAAATTTCTCCTCTTTCTCCACCATCCCCTCCCCTAGATGGCAGGTAGTCTAATTTATGTCAAATATGTTAAAATATTTGTTAAATCCAATATATGTATACATATTTATACAGTTATCTTGCTGCACAAGAAAAGTCAGATTAAGAAGGGAAACAAAAACCTGAGAAAGAAAACAAAATGCAAGCAAACATCAACAAAAAGAGTGAAAATGCTATGTTGTGGTCCACACTCATTTCCACAGTCCTCTCTCTGGATGAAGATGTCTCTCTTCATCACTGAACAATTAGAACTGGATTGAATCATCTCATTGTTGAAGATGATGGGGGTTGAGGTCCCTTTAAGATTCCTTTCTGATTGCCCAAACCCCATGGCTTGAATGATCCGGGCCCAGCGCCCACCAGATCTGAGCTATCTTAAAAGCCTGCCAAGAACTTGGAACTGCCCACAATCTTCTTCTAGGTATAAAAGAGCCAAGCTGGAGCTCTCTCTTTGCAGAAGCCCTTCCCCAACACATGGTATCCTTCCAGCCATGTAAGGGTTCCTGCCCACCCAGCGGCCACCTCTGGCCCTGGCGTCTTTCTAACTGAGCTTTACTTCCAAATTCCTACAATAAAGTTTTTTTTTTTTGTTTTTTTTTTATTAATCTGGATTTTTGGGCCTGTAAATTCATTTACAGGGGACACTGAGCCTCATGGGATCTTTGCGCTGACCAACGGGGTTCCCCCTTTCCTTTCTCTCATCAAAGAGAACCATGTCTATCAGATTTGATCATCCTATAGTCTTGTTGTTGCCGTGTATGATCATCTCCTGGTCCTGCTCATTTCACTCAGCATCAGTTCATCTAAGTCTCTCCAGGCCTTTCTGAAATCATCCTGCTGGTCATTTCTTACAGAACAACAATATTCTATAACATTCATAAACCTTAACTTATTCAGCCATTCTCCAATTGATGGGCATCCACTGGGTTTCCAGTTTCTTGCCACTACAAAGAGGGCTGCCACAAACATTCTTGAACATGTGGATTTGGGATATAAACCAAGTAGAAACACTGCTGGATCAAAGGGTGTATACAGTTTGGTAACTTTTTGAGCATAGTTGCAAATCGCTCTCCAGAATGGTTGCATTCATTCACAGTTCCACCAACAACATATCAGTGTCCCAGTTTTCCTGTTAGGATTCTTACAAGGTACTTATGCACTGAGTTTACGCCTTTAAAGGAGTTCAAACCTTTAAAAGAGTTTACATCTTTAAAGGAGCTCCCTCATTGATCCTTTAAGGAGTTCCTACAAGCCCATTCTCTGGGAGGATATAAGGAGCAAGATTCAGTGAGGGAAGTGAGTCTGGATTGAGTCAAGGGGAGAACTTCAGGTAAGCTCGAGGAGATTCAGAGCCAGGATTCAGTGCATTAGCAACTCCAGCAGATTCACAAGTCTAAAGGAAAAGCCTTCCCGGAGATTCACAAGTAGGATTGACTTCGGGGAAACCCACAAACCCACACTCTTGGAGGCAGAATCTGATTCATTCCCACATCCACCTTCGTACTGGCTGGAGGCTTTGGCATTGGGAGCTAGAGACTGAAGCTGGCTGGTGACAAGAACTCATTGAGGAACCAAGGAGAGAAGGAGGCCTCTATTAAAGCCAACCAGGCCCCAGGAAAAGATTCAGGATTTTGAAGGACACAATAGAGAATCTGGACTTTAACTCCTGGATGCATTTTGGGATCATTGAACTGAACTGAAAGGAAGGCTGCCTCCAGTAGCTCCTCAAGAGACCTGCCCTCACAGGGAACAACTGTAATCTAAAGAAACAATATCACATTTTCCCACATCCCCTCCAACATTCATCATTATTTGTTCCTGTCATCTTAGCCAATCTGACAGGAGTGTAGTGGTATCTCAGAGTTGTCTTAATTTGAATTTCTTTTATTATTAATGATTTAGAACACTCCTTCATATGAGTAGAAATAGTTTTAATATCCATTGACCATTAAGAATTGGAGAATGGCTTGAATTCTTATAAATTTAAGTTAATTCTCTATATCTTTTAGAAATGAGACCTTTATCAGAACCTTTGAATGTAAAAATGTTTATTGCTTCCAAAACAAAAATCTTTATATAAATGTATATACATTCACAATATACATATCTGTATATATACACATATATGGGGGTGTATATAATAATTATAATAAATGGAGGTAATAACCCAGAGAAGGAATCAATAAAATAGTAGAGATGGGACACAAAATGGGAGCTGGGAAAGATTTCCTGAAAGAGAACAATTTGACTTGAATTATGAAGAAAGCTGAGGGAAGGTAATAGGCAGAGGTGATGTGTTCAAGGGATGGGTAAGCCAGAAAAAAAGCACAAAATTGCGGTGTCTAGGGTTATATGTGAGGAATACCAAATAAGGCATTATAGCTGGGTCATAGAATGAGGGGAGAGTATAAAAAATAAGGCTAGAAAGGAAGGACCCAGAATGTAAAGAGTTTTAAATGTCAAATAGAGGATTTTATGTTTGATCCAGGAGGTAATAGGGAATTAGTAGAGTTTATTGAATATATATGATGTATCTGTGTACTTGCACACATGTGAAGGAACAGAGTCAGATGTACTCCAGAAAGATTACTTTGGTAGGTGAGTTTACTAGCCTTTAGGGATTATTAAATTTTTTTCCACTCAATCCCTTTTTGGCTAAGAATTTTTATGTGACTTCAGATATATAGGTATGTAATATAGGCATACAAATAAAACATTTATTGATGATATATCATATTTTTATGACCCCCCCACACTTTCAGTCACAAGACCTCATACAGGTTTGTGAACCACAGTTTAAGAAGCTGGGAATAAGAGGATGGATTGGAACGGGGAGAACCTCAAACAGAGAAATAAACCATCAGGCTATCTCACCATGTCCAGGTAAGAGGTAATATAGGCTTGCACCACAGTGATGGCTATGTGAGTTGAGAAAAGGAGAGATAAAAATAGATGTGGTAAAGGTAAAAACAATAAAAGATGTGAATTGTGGGGTGTGAGTGAGGAGTTGAGGTTTATACAGAGATTATGATCCTGGATGTCCAGAAGCATGGTGCTCCCCTCATACAATAAATAAAAAAGTTAGGAAGAGCAGAGAAATCAGAAGAAAATATCATATTCTGTTACATTTTGAACCATAAATATCTTAACAATTACTTAATTGATGGGCACTGACTTTGTTTCTATTTCTTTGCTATTATTATTTTTTTAAAATGTTACTATGACTATGCTGATTTTTATTGAATCTTTCTCCCTATCTTTCATCTCTTTGGAGTACATCCCCAGATCTCTGAGGTGATATTTCTGATCAAAATGTGGATGTTTGAATTATGTTTGGGTTGTTTTTAGTATAATTCCAACTTTTTTCCCAGACCTTACTACAGCCCTCTAGTTTGTGGTCTGAGAAGGGCAGAGTGTGATGGGACTCTCAATTCCTTAATCTCTGCCCCTCATCCCACATGTGGTAGCTGAGATTCAAAGAACCTGGAAAAGGGAAGTCCTAGGGCTCTTAGACTTTTATAAAAAGTTTCATTGAAGAAATATGATCTATAAAGTGTTTATTATCTTCTCAAAGACCCTCGCAGCATAGTTGTATAGTTAAGAAAGAAATGGACATCTTTAGATGTCTCATTTAGGAAGGATTTTGCCTTTTGTATACATACATACAATACACACAAATTGTACATATCTATATTGTGTATACATATACATATACATGAATAATGCATACACACATCTATAGATGTTTGTAATATAGCTTATACATTTATACAATAATACGCATATGCATACACATGCATGTGTATATGTTATATAATATAATCTTCATAATCCCCAAAGTATAAATGTGTATATATAATATGTGCATATGTTATATGTTTATGTATATATACATGTGTGTATGTATATACTGAATTGTGTATATGTACACATGCACAAATAAATACCTAATATCAGGTATTTACATATGATAAAGTGTTCATCCAATACAATTCAAGTGACATTTTATAGGACCTGCTAGATAGGAGGTACTGTGCTAAGCCACAGAGATATAAAGTAAAAACTAATATCATTCTTGCCTTCCAGGAGATTACATTTTACTTGAGAAAGGAAGATATGGTATACTCAAATAAGTACATACTAGAGAACTTAAGAATCTCAGGACCAATAAAAGTCCTAAGATTATAAATTATTATAGATTTTATATAAATTTATGTAAATTAATATATTAATATATATTGTTTATTATTACATTATATATTATATTTATTATATATTAATTAATATATATTAAGATTATTAATTTCAAAATGTTAGATATCATTGAATGCCTATTAAGGAAGTTAGGTTTTTATTTTATGTAAGCTTTTTTTTATTTTACTTTAAATGCATGTTATATTATAAATCACTAGTCTCTCACTGCATTCACCAAAATGTAGTATAAAGACCCCCCCTGTCTTTGGAAATGAGGATATTTGAGTTTAAATTCTTATACTTGCTAATTATGTGACCCTGAGTAAGTCACATAACTTCTCAAAGAGTGCCTCAAATTTCTCACCTATAAAATCATGATAATAATAGACTTCCTGATATACAAAAGAAGTTGTTGAGAGGGAAGATCTTCATAATCCTCAAAGTACTGTGTAAAAATGAGCTATTATTATTGTCTTTTTAAGTATGAATAAAAAAATTTCTGTGAAGAATTGAACAATTAAAAAGCAATGTATAACTGCATTAGAAATGACAGTGATAATTATTCTTTTGAATTTATAAATCTCAATGTGCCTCACATATATTAGATCATTAATCTTCATTTTAAAAATTGAATTAAAATAATGGTGTTTGTATGTGTATGTTTTCTTTTCATCTCTATGCATGGTATTCTTATGATTACTATTTAATAAACTGCATAGTGGAAGCTCAGAGATATCAGAGGTTGCTCAAAGTCACACATTAAGGAACTAATTCAACTAAGGATGGAATATAGGACTTCTGCCTTCTAATTCCAGTGGTCACTATATCAGCTGGACATGAGATGAATGCAGTGAGAGGACAATTCTCAAAATTTCTCTCTCCCAGATTTCACACTGCTTTTACTTTCTCAGGCATTGGTGTGAAATTGTCACGTATTGCTCTGTTCTATGCCATTCAGCTAGTCTTTTGACCTGTTAAAAAGAATAGGGAGCAATGAATCAAGAGATCTGGATTCTTATTCTTGTTTAACTTCTTATTGGAGGGAAGACTATAAGAAAATCAGAAACTCTGTGGGCTTCAATTTCATTATCTGTAAAATGATGAATCATTTTGGAATACAAACTAATCAATATATCTATGACTAAATACCCATAATATTGAAAATACTGCCCAGCCTTATTCAAAAGATTGTTGTGAGGATCAGATGATATAAGGCATTGTACATTTAGAGCTAAAAGAGAACTGAGAGATCATTTAATCTAACTCTTTCATTTTAGAGATAAGGAAATTGAGGTTCAGGAAAGGTTAAGTGACTTGTCCATAACTACAAAGATAGTAAGAGGCAAAGATCAGATTCAAATTTTGATTTCCTAATTCCACATCTAGAATTCTTTCCACTCTACCTCTCTGGTTAGTGTTTTATAATTACAAAAAGCTGTGATATGTAAAGAATAATTGTTAAAATTTTCATATCAATAAATCCATCCACAAGCATATATTCTTTAGATGTGCGAGGCATTTTACTAAACACTATGGATACAAAGAAAGGCAAAAATACAGACCCTTCCTTCAAGGATCTTATATATTTTGAAATGGAGGAAGCAACATGCAAACAAATATCTACATAAAAGGTACACTAGATGAAGTGAAATCTCAGAGAGAAGTAACTGGTAGTGAGGAGACCAGAAAAGGACAAAAGGACAAGGTACTTCTTTCCCTGATTTATGGACTATGAACTTCTGGAGAAAAAGAAAAAAAAAAAAGGTTTAAGTTTTCTATTGACACTATACATGTATATTACATACATTTTTAATATAAGTGTGTATACATATACATAAATATATACATATGTAGAAATAAACATTCTTTGAATTTTTGGCATTATTATATATTATTTGCTATGTGTCATTTGACTGTCTACCACCACTACTATTGCTGCTGCTGCTGCTGCTGCTGCTGCAGCTGCTGCGGCTGCGGCTGCTGCTGCAGCTGCTGCGGCTGCGGCTGCTGCTGCGGCTGCTGCTGCGGCTGCTGCTGCTGCTGTTACTAGTGCTACTGCTGCTGCTTCTATTGCTGATGCTGTGACCACTATTCCTCCTCCCCTTCTCCCCTCTTCTTCCTCCTCCATCTCTTAATGAGGAAGCAGAAAGTTGTACTAGATAAAAGGCATACATTTTAGTCGTACTTCTGATACATGCTGTAGGCTGTGTGCCCCTGAGTAAGTCATTTCCTAAAAACTGTGACCATGGCAATTTCTCTTGAAGAATAATTGCTGAGTTCCCTTCTCAGGATATTTTATATCAATATAATACATAGAATAGAGTCAAATAAATGAATGAATGAATAAGTAAATCAATAAATAGGTAATTCAACAATGTCTTATTTAATATAAGGCTGGTGCTAGGTATTCAGAACTTAAACAGTTTCCTGCCTTCAAAGAACTTCAATTTTAGTGGAATGAGAGAAACACCTATGTTTAATACATACACACACACACATATACACACACACACACACACACACACACGAATGTAAGCTCTGGTTCCTAAATTCTGAGCTTTTATAACCCAATTATTTCAAGGCAAAATAACCTCTCAAATACTGTCTTTTTGACTCCTTTTGACCCCGCTTATCATAGACTCTGGAAAATCTCACTAATATGGTTCATACATAGATCTCTTCAAATGTGGATAAAAGTTCTTGTACATGTACTTAAAGTAAAACTGCAATAATTCAAAGCATCTCTGATTTTATCAGTGTTTGTACTCCCTGCTACCAACGTAGAATAAAAATCTTCTGTGCCTTTATGGATATTTTTATCAGCAACTATTCTGCAAGAATTCCTCACCTGGTGGGCTTCAGGTGATGGACCTCTCTAAGCAGAAAGTGACAGATGTGCTAAATTCATGCTTGCTAAATCTGACAGAGCTCATGGTCTGCTGACATAGCCCTTGAGAACTTAAGATCTTATTAGATTTGATCCAAAAATTCAATCCAACTGATATTTTAGTGGAATCTAGGCCCTGTCATCTAAACTGTTAGCAATTCCTCTCAGCTCTGGGTCATGGCACATTTTATGAGCAAATCATCTATTTTTTAACTATTGTCATTAATTTTAATTCATTCTTACTTTGTTCTTTACTCACATCTTTAGATATCCTCAACAAGCCCTCACCTTTTCCATGTACCCTTTGATTCTATGTCATCCAATCTTTTCTAACAGATTTCCCCAGCAACCAATGCCTCTTTAATATCTCCTTACCAACTAGCTCTTTCCTTGTTGACTAAAAACAATCCAAACCTCTTCCATCTTAGAAAAGCTCTTTCTAGACTCTTCTGTGTTCTCAAGCTATCATTCTATATTTATCTTCCTTTTAATATCCAAATATCTAAAAAAGAAAAGTCTACACCAATTTCCTTTCCTCTCACTCAAGCATTTGCATTCTGACTTCCAAACTCATTACTTAACTTGAAACATCTCTCTTCCTAATTGCCAATCACTGATCGACTGCAAATATGATGACTGTATTTCAATTCTGATCCTTCTTGACCACTCTCCAGCTGTTTACATTGCTGATGTTCCTTTTTTCCTGTATACTTTAAAAAAAATTGAGTTTTGAGAAAATCAACTCAATGTCCAAAAACTGACCTAATTTATCTTTCCTCTCAAACCCTCCTCTCTTTCACACTTTTCCACTCAGAGTTCCTAGATATTATTGTCAGTCCTCTTTCTTTCTCATCCCTTATCATGCGTTTTTTGCTAAGGTCTGTCAGTTTCACCTTTGCCCCTTTTTCAGATATACTCCCCACCACTCTCCTGCTAGCCTCATATTGTAAGAGGTCCCTGATCTTTCTTTCTTTTTGAGTTGTCATATTGCCCAGAAACACTGGCCCTAAAGAATGCAGGATTCCCTGGGTGTATGAAGGATAAAGTCTCCACTGACTGACATAATTTGTTGTTTGTACCTTAGGGTCTTTAGGAGTCATGACAGGTGCCTGCACCAGACTGAGAAACTGCTTGTGCAGTCAGGTACCCCTGTAATTAAGCAGATCCTCCTAGTAGATCATTAAGGAAGCCAGTTGCCATGTGTCTGTCTAATCGAACTTCATTCAGGTGCTAACGTGATTCCTCCAAAGCAGGGAGCCAGCCAGCCCAATCCCCTACTCATTAATGTTCAGTGGCTCCCCATCACCTCAAGGATCAAATATGAAATTTTCTATTTGCTGTTCCAAGTGCTTCATAATTTAGCCCCTTTCTATTTTTCCATGCTTCTCATACCTCACCCCTGATAATCCCAATTTGACCCAATGGTACTGACCTTTGTTATTTGAGGAACAAGAAGATCCATCTCTGCACTCCATGCACTTTTATTGACTCTCCTCTATTTGAGAAATATTGTCTCTCCTCATCTTCACTTACTGACTTCCTTCAAGTTCCAGCTAAAGCCTGACCCAATCCTTCTTATTTATTAATGCCTTGCTCTCTTGATTATTTCCCATTCATCCCATCTATATATAGTTGTTTGCATGTTATTGTCTCTGCTATATTATGAGCTCTTGCAGGGGAAGGACTATCTCTTGCCTTTCCTTACATCCCCATTTCTTAACACAGAGTCTGGTGCTTTGAAGGCATTTAATAAATGTTCCTTGGCCCACTGATATAGCTGCCACCTTAATTTAGGCATTCATCACTTCTTACTAGTGGGAATTTTTGTAGTTGTTTTGGAAAACTTCTCAAAGAGCTGGAGACCCACCAACAAGGCTTCTGACTTTCTAGACTTTCTCTACATGCCTAGAGAGTACATTCTACTCCTGGATTTCTTATACTGGAAGTGCAATTGATTCTGAGGCCCTTTTCTTTAGTTAACTGATTCCTTTCAGAACTTCCTTTTGGAGGAAAGATCTTAGTAACCAGCTATGTCTTCCTTTTTCCTGGTACTCCAAGACTTCATTTCTTCTAGGTTGCATTCCCGCCTCTCCACATTTTCTTCACCATTCCCCACAGGTCCTGCTGCTTTTCAGATTTATGATATATATTGTCTTCCCTCATTAAAATGTAAGAACTTTGAGAGAAAGGTTTATCTTCCTTTCTGCTTGTTTCTATGTTCCCAGTACATAATACAGTACCCGACACACAGAAAGTGCTTAATAAATATTTGTTGGCTTTACTAATTGGTTTCCCTGCCTCAAAACTCTCCCTTCTACAATCTATCTACACAATTATCAAATGATTTTCCTAAAATATAGGCCTATGTAGTTCTCTAAATCTATAAATTCCAAGGCTTCCTATTCCTCTAGAATCAAATACAAGCTCAATTTTAAGCCTTTGACAACCTGGCTGGGACCCATTTTTTCAATCTTATTACATTCTGTTCTCTTTCCCACTATCTAAGATTCAGCCAAACTGGATAATCTTTCCACCAGGCCTGGAAAGAGCTCCTTCCTCATCTCTGCTTCTAAGAATCAATTGCATCCTTTAAAAATCTAACCCAAATTGATTTTATATATACTTATTCATGTACATGTTGTTTTTCCCTATAAGCTTTCCCTGTAACCTTCTCCAGGACAGATAAAAGTATTTCATTGTGGTTTTGTGTCCATTAGTAACTATCAGGGCTCCTGGCAAATGATAAATGCTTAATAAATACATTTTAAGCTGATTGAAAAAATTGCTAAACAGCATAGGTCAAGGATAAATGTCTAGGATACTCTCTTAGGGACTTTTTTCTAAGCTGACATTGACATTGACATACTATACATCAAGCACTCTGCTACATGCTTTAGAAATGTCATATGATCCTCACAACAATCCTGAAAGGTAGATACTATTTGTATTTCTATTTTATAATTGAGGAAACTGAGACAAACAGAAGTTAAAGTGGCTTGCACAACTTAGTAAGTCTCTAAATCCAGACTTAAACTCAAGCCTTCCTAACTTCAGGCCTGTATCACCAAGCTGCCATTAATGGCTCCTTTTGGATTCTCTCCATCTAGTTCTGAGTTCCCCTAACTCCATTGTTAGCTAGCCCACAACACTCTGTTTTGTCTATAAGAATAATGTGAGAGACTTGGTCCATATTTAATCTAGTTAACTATGAAATTAAGGCAAAATAAATAGTTCATGCTCCCATTTGAGAGCTCAGAGAAGCACTCAAAGAAGATGATGTGTCTTTTTAGTATTACTTCAGAGCCCAGATGGCCTATGGGATGACCTTTGTTTTTTAGTGATAATCCTAGAGACAGAATCAGCTATTATCCTTCAGAAATTCCATCTCATTTTCTAGTCTCATGAGAATTCAAACTGCATAATTTGGTGAAGTTTAGACTATTCTGATGAGTCCGTCCTTTCTCAGAACATAGCCAGTTAGATATAGAAGTGTCCTAGGGCCTGGTGATATACCTCTAAATAATTACAAATTGATAGATTCGTCAAAGGAATGCCTTTGAATATGTCCCTGTGGTCCCATTGAGAATGCATAAAACTCTTTTCTCTCTCTTACATTCACCTATCCCAAAAAAAAAAAAAACAAAAGAAGAACATAAATCTCTTGCTCAATTTTCCCACTCCCTTCACATTATCTCTTTACCTAAATGCTCTTAGTCAGCTCTTTCTTCCTTTTTGACTAACTCTGTAAGCTTATCTTGTTGTGGTTTCCTCCTAAACCACCACTCTCCTGCCTTTTGGCCCCCTCTTTTCTGTGCTATGGTCCATTTTCTCTTAGACTGTTCCTGTGGATCTTATCTTCCTAAAGTTATAGTCTTAGAAGATAAGAGTCTCATTTTCTTCCATCAGTGATTGCTTTCTTCCCAAATCTCACTTAATTCAGCTTGCTGTGGAAAACACTTATCAGGATAGTGGTATTGTTAGCCAAGGGAAATGGACATATGTGCACCTTTCAAATGGCTTTTTTTATTTTTTCATAGGTGCCCTGTACAACCTTTAAAACCTAAAATGTATCAGTCAGAAGGAACCTTATAAATAATGTCATTCAAACTCCTTCTCTTATAAACAGGAAAACTGAGGCCCTGAAAGGAGAGAGAAATTGCCCAGAGTCATTATTGGTTAAGTCTAGGTCTTCTAACTCTTGGGCCAGGTGTCTTTCCATTACCTTACTTGCTTTTGGCTCTTTATAACAAACATGAAACATAATTTACAATAGGAGAGATGGTAAGAGATAACTAAAACTTATGAAGCTCCATCTTCAGAGCCAACAAAAAAAATCAGAAAAGAAGAATAACATCTTTCCTACACTCTGACTTGTAGTCATTTGACTGAGTTTCTAACTTCAATATCCAGGACCTTGTTGTCTGCTCCTTAGATTTCCAAATATAAAAACCATCTTAGAACTATAAGGGAGGTTTGGCATTTTCCTTTCAAGTTCTTGGCTCCAAATCATGGATTAACTTAAGCTTTAGAAATGTGGATAATGAAATCTAGCATAACTAATTTTATGACTCAAGGAAAGAATAGAGAATTATGGTCATTATGCTTTAATGGCATGGCATCCTTGGGATAGAAGATAAATTAATCAGTAACCATGTGTTAAGTTCCTACTATATGAGTCACTGTGGTGGTTCCTGGGTATACAAATATAAAAGTGGGACAATCTTTGGTCTTTTGGGGGATACAATAAATTTAGAGATAGTAAATAAAAGATATATAAAAAAGCAAAGTGGTAGGGTGAGATCATTAACAACCAAAGACTTAGGAAAGACTTCTAAAAAAGAGATAGATTTTGGACTGAGCCTTGGAAGGGAATGAGAAATGCCAAAAAATAGAGAGAAAGAAGGAGAATTATTCCAGTCATGGGGAATAACCTGTAGAAAAGGAATAGAACCAAGAGATCATAGGGTGATGGCTTCAGAAGGGACCCCAGAGATAAACGAGGTTAACCCTCACATTAGTCAGGAAGAAACCAAGAGGTAGAGAGGTTAAATGACTTGTCCAAAGTTACACAGAGAGTAAGGAAGTATGGTGGGGATTTGGCTTCAAATCCAGATAACCCCATTATACAAATTGTCTTTGGGTGGAACTGTTATGTTGGGACCAACAACTACTTTGATTTGGCTGAATATAATGGACAGGGAAAGGGACTAGAGAGGGACGAAGAGGGAGAAGAAGGCAGGAAGGCAGTCAAGATGGAATTAACTTAGAATACAGGTTGGAGCTTTTATGTTGTTGTTGTTTTTTTCTCTGTCATTCAAGTCTTGTACCCTTACCTATAAAATGGCTAGGATTTAGAGCCAAAATAAATCTTAGAGAAAACCTAGTCAGACCCTCTCTTTGTATGGATGATGGAACCCAAAGAGAGCCAGTTCACTGAAATTTTGGTCTTCTGGGTGGAACTTATCCAAAGGCAAGTGTAGCCAACAAGCCTACAGCACCCTAAACAAAGATTAGCTTCCCAGACTTCCATAACATGGTCATCCATATATTTCATAGCAGGATTTAGAGGGGGGAAAATGTTGTGTTTCCAAGTTTTCTGATCTTTCTATTTGACAAGGAAAGGACATTTTTTTTGTTCTGTGCTTTAGATGAGACACCTAAGGAATAAATGGCCATCTTGCTTTTATACTCAAAGGTCTGAGAACTATTCCTCTTTGTCAGGGCTTTACAATGAACACACAGTAGCATCTCAAAAGAAACACTCCCTGTTGGGCATCCTACACAGAGTTAAGTAGCATCTCATCGGCTATCACTGCAGGAACACAGCTGGCGCTTCCTGTGATTCAGTATTTACCTGGAGAGACATAGACAGAGAACAGCCAGGATGGAGGGGAAGTATGCTGGGAAGGAGAGTATAGGGCACATACTTCTTTGCTACTTTGCTTAAATATCTCTGCAAAGAGAAAGATGTTTCAAATATGGAATTTACCCAATGTGTCCATGTGGGGCATAATTCTTAGATTCCTCACCTATAATCCATCCATCCATTCCCAACTGTTATGTCATGACTTGTTCAAAATAATAATGACTTATTCCCAAGAATAATATTAACTCATATCCCTATAAAATTTGAAAAGTTTGCCAAGTTCTTTCCTAAAAATAGCCCTAGGATGGATAGAGGGAGAAGGAATGAAACATGTATTGTAATCCTTATTTAACAAATGAGGATACTGAAGTTTAAGATTAAGTGGTTGCCTTAGGTTATTTCAATACTTTGAGGAATCTATGTTCTCATTAATGTAGGTAATTCTTCCAGTAATACCAATCAGAACCGCCTACTTTCTCCTTCATCCTGTTCCACCCTTGTCCTGGTCCTTCTGTAAATCTTCCTTATAAATGTCCTCTCTATAAATGATGTCTATCCAATGGGCTGGGGGCTTTCCTGTAGAATTAACTATTTTTGCTTACATACCAGTGGAATATGCAAATTAAACATCCTTTACTCTTTACCAAGGATTGGCCCATCTTTTCTTATTTATTTTTGTGTTCCCACTGCTAAGCACAACACCTGACATATAATAAGTACTGAATAAATATTTATTGATTAGTGGATTGATTTTGGTAGGACATATTTCCAATGACATCTTTTCACTCTCTTTCCCACACTCTTCTTTGTTGGTAATGCATTTCAGCCTGAGTAAGAGCACCATGTTTCTCCCCATTCCCTTCTAGTTTATGCAAAATATTAATTCTTGGGAGTCTCTGATATTTCATTATTTATAGAATAGAGTCACTGAAAGAATGCTATTGCTAAAAAAAATAAGCCTTTCTTTCAGTGAGAATCTTAAGGTAATTAAAAACGTTGCCCAGTTTCACAAAGACAATTCTTCTCCAAAAAATAAAATCAATAAAGTAGGATAGCTGCATGATAGTGGGTAGAGTGTCAAATATGGAATGGAGAAGATCACATTTTAAATCTGGCCTCAGACAGTAGCTGTGTGAACCTGGACAAGTCATTAATGCTGTTTACCTCAGTTTCCTCATCTGTAAAGTGAGTTGGAGAAGGAAATGACAAACTACTACAGTATCTTTGCCAAGAAAACACCAAATGAGATAAGTAAGAATTAAATATAACTAAAGATTAATGAAATACAATGTAATATGCAAAAGAAAAAATCTGGACAAGAAATTCCAAGTAGACCAATTTGACTGGATCATAGAGTGTATGGAAAGGTGTGGTGTCAGAAGACTGGTAAAGTAGGAAAAGACTAAGTTGTAAAGTATTTGAAATGTTAAACAGAAGATTTTATATTTTATCTTGAAAGTAATAAGAAGCCATTGTAGTTATTGAATAGGAGTGGTAAGATGGTCAGACTTACAAGAAATCAATTGGCAGATGAGTAGAATATATATTACCATAGGAAGAGACTTGGGACAAGGAAACCAATTAGAAAATCATTGCAATAGTACAGGCAAGAGATGATGAGGGCCTGTAACAAAGTGGTGACTGTGAATGGAGTAAAGAAAATGTATTAAAAAACTAATAAAACTGACATATGGGGTTATTGTGAGAAAGAAGTAAAAAAACAACATTGAATTCATGAGGATGATTAGCTGGATGGATAGTGTTACCCCTCCATATTAATAGGAGAGTTGGGAAAGGAAAAAATTAAGGGTGATGAGCTCTGTTTGGGATCTGTAGAATTTGAGATACCTATGAGATATCTAGCAAGACTGAGAGTTGGTAATGAATGAGCTTAGGAGAAAGATTAATGCTACATATATAGAGCTGGGAATAGAGATTATAATTGAACTCATAAGAACAGATGAGATCACCCATCAAGTGATACAATATAGGAGGGAAAGAAGAAGTCAGAGATTTAAGGGACTCAAGGTTATTAGATGCGACTTAGATGAAGTCAATAAAGGAGTTTTGGATAGCATTGCCAGATAGATAGGAAAACAAGGAGAGAAATGTGTAATGAAAACTCAAAGATAAGAGGGCATCCAGAAGGAAGAGTGATAAAAGTGTCAAAGACTGCACAGAGGTCGAGAAGGAAGAAAAATGAGAAAAGGCTTTTAAAGTGAATAATTAAGAAAATATTAGTAACTTTGGGAAGAGCACGTATAGCTTCATGATGAGTTTGAAGACCAGACTGCAGATTTAAAAAACTAAGAGGAGAGGAAGTAAAATCATCCAGTGTAGAAGGCTTTCTCAAGGGATTCAACCAAGAGGTGAAGGAGGGATACAGAACAACAGCCAACAAGTTTGATCAGATAAAATAATTTTTTGTTTGTTTACTTGTTAAGAAGCTTTTTTGTTTGTTTGCTTCTACCCATAGATCTTAATGCATTGCTCCTCATATCAGTGCTCTCTCTCTCTCTCTCTCTTTCTCTCTCTCTCTCTCTCTCTCTCTCTCTCTCTCTCTCTCTCTCTTTCTCTCTCTCTCTCTCTCTCTCTCTCTCTCTCTCTCTCTCTCTCTCTCTGTATATATATATATATATATATATATATATATATATATATATATATATATATATATATATATATATATATATATATATATATGCTAATGATTTGAGTTTAGACATTTATTACCCAAGAACCAAACATTAAATGAGAGAGAGGCTGTCTCTTCTGTCACCTACCAGCACAGAGCTGTGTATCCTGTTAATTTATTGCCTTAAAGGGGTTATTTCAAACATCTGTTTCTTGATAATGTTTTGCTATTACCTTTGGATGTGGCTGAACCTCCCAGAAAGCCTTCATGATAGTATTCTTGGCTAGAGTACTATTTAATGGTATGGTTTCCTCCATAAGTTTCCATTATCTTGGTCAATTTGTGTTGATATTGGTGAGAGTTAGCCCAGTACCCTTGAATTTGCTTGACCTCCCTGTGCTTCTTGGCTGGAGGAAGGGGGGAAGCAGAGGTGAATGAATTACCCTGAATTCTTTATCCCAGAAAAGTACAGTATGATAGAAAGAGCACTTAATTTGGAATCAGATATTCCACCTTCAAATCTTGATTCTGCTACTTACTAGCAAAGAAATGATGTATGAATTACTCCCTTTCTTTACATCTGTATCTGTACATAATAAAGGAAATAGAAGATCTTTGTATCCCCTCAGAATTGGGAAGCCCATAAGTCTATAGAGGACAACAGCTTCCTCATTTATCTGGGCCAACTTCCAGAACTCAGCCTGAGGCTTTTACCTTATACAAAGCCCTAAAGCCATGTGAGAAACAACACTGCCTCCTTATTCTCCATTCAAGTCCTTCCTGCTTAAGCCCCCTTGATCCAGCATACTGAATTGGCTTAAGGAGAGACAACCCTTAGATTCATCTTTTTCTTTTTTTCAGTTATGTCCAACTCTTCCTGATCCCATTTGGGGTTTTCTTGGTAAAGATACTGGAGTGGTTTGCCATTTCCTTCTTCAGCTCATTTTACAGATGAGGAAACTGCAAACAGAATTAATACCTGAATCCATATTTAAACGTTGAAGATGAGTCTCCTTTTGGGATCCAGGCTCTATACATAATGATGCTACCTAGCAGCCTCTTGTCTTTGTTTTCCCCACTGCCTGTCATATAGTATTTTAGCATAGAACTCTGGAAAGACTAATAATCACTGTCTTTGTAGTCTGAGGATCTGAGTTCATTTCTTAGCTTTCCTATCTGTTATCTGTGTAATCTTGGCTGGGCAAATTACTGGCTCTTTGTGGGCATCTTCATTCCTTAACAATAAAAAGAAATTAAGCTGATCCTACAATAACCATTTATTAAATGTTAAATTGATTTGAATTCTATGGCCAACTGATGAGAAGCAAGGCTTAGAATTGCAACGTCATAGTCCGGGATGCAAGTAAGAATCACAGATAGAATTTTACAAATGAAAAAATTGAGCCCCAGAGAAGGTGAATGTGTTGCCTGGGCATCACATCATAAATTAGTTGCAGAGCTAAAATTTAAACCCAAATTTGTAAAGGGCTGAAACTCTTGGGTTAATGCACTGAGGTTAGATAATCAGCACTTAAGGCTAATTACCCATTGGACAATACTCTATTAGAATATGCTTGGAAAACAGCTCTTCCCATTATCCTGTACTGGTCCAATCTTTTTGGTGTATACAGAAAATTGTAGGAGGGACTAGGAGGTGTAGCAAGACTAGCCAGAGTCACTTCTGGCCAGGAGAAGGTCAGGGAGATTCTGCTTCCATCCAATTCGCCCCTACCCCTAAAGACCAAGTATAAAGACCAAGAACTTTTGCTTATCCTGACTCTGGTGATTCTAAGGTATCAGTGTGATAATGGGGTCCTCACATTCAGGGTGCTAACTCGGTCATCACACAAGTTCTCTAATTCACAGTCTCATACTTTGTCTACTGTGCCACATGACCCTGAAAAAAAAGAGAGAAGATATAATATTTGCTGAAATATGGGATAACACCAAGAAACATTACCAAGAATTCTTAACCTGGATTTTATAAGCTTGTTTTAAAACTTACCTTGCTATCTGTATTTTAATATAATTGATTTCCTTGGTAACCATATGTGCCTATTTTCCTGAAGGCTCCCAAATCATTTGTCGTTCCTTTCCATTCTTTTCCCTTCCCTTCCCTTCTTTTTTTTCCCATTCCCTTCCTTTCTTTTCCCTTCTGTTCCCTTCCCTTGCTTTCCTTTCTTTTTTTTTCTTTCTTTCTTTTAAACATCTTTGCCAAGCTGATATGTATAAGGTAGAACCCTAGAGTTGCTTTAATTTGCATTTTTCTAATAGTATTTCTTTTTTAGACTATTTATCATTTAAGGAATGGCTCTTATTACTAAATGTTTGACTCAGTTTATTATAAATCTTGGCAATGAGATTTTTATTAGAGAAACTTGTTCTAAAGGTTTTACCCAGTCATTTCCCTTTTAGTTTTAGTTTTATTTGGATTTGTTTGTGCAAATCCATTTAGTTTTATATAATCAAAATTATTCATTTTTTATGTTTAATGCTCTCCTAGCTGAGCTATCTCAGTTTACCAATGAGTAAGGCTCACCATATAAAAATGAAGATTAATATAATACCTGGCACATAGTAGATGCTTAATAAAGTTTCTTTCTAAAAATTTATAATTTCAAAATACATGATTGTTTTCAAAATTCTCCCTTGCAAATTTTTGTTGCAAATTTCTTCTCCTTCCCTTCCCCTATCCCCTCCCATGCCCAGCATGCAATCCAATATGTGTTAAACATGTGCAATTCTTCTACATGTATTTCTACAATTAATGATGCTGCACAAGAAAAGTCAGATCAAAAAGGAAAAAAAATGATAAAGAAAATAAAAAGCAAGAAACAACAACAGAAAAGCAAAAATACTATGATCATTTGAAATGATCATCATATAATTTTGTTGTTGCTGTGTACAATGTTCTCTTGGTTCACTTAGCATCAGTTCATGTAAGTCCCTCCAGATCTCTCTTGTAGAACAATAATATTCTATAACAGTCTTAATAAAGCTTCTTGATTGAATGGTTGCTCTATGACAGAAAATTTTGGATTCTAATAAACAGCAGCATTATCACTTTTTTTCCGAAGCAATTCTAATCAAGATACTGTAAATATTAGGGGCATGGGAGCAGGATTGGAAGAAATCTTGGAGTCCTCTTAGCCAATCACCTAGAAAGGAATAGCAGCCCAGAGAGAGGATTTAAATAATTTGCCTATTCTAAATCCAATGATCTTTCCACTGCACAATACTGCCTCTCAAAATTCAGGAGCTTGCACTGGAATAGAAGTCACAGATGCTGCTGTTTGGTGAAAGATCCCCATGGAGGGGGCCATATTCCATTGAATATCTCTTTTCCTTCATTCCCCACAAAATAAGTGATTTGGTTGCTTCTCTTGTTTGTTCTTTTTTTTTTCCTCTTGTTTTTAAATTTGAAATAACACTATCCAGTTGGTAGAGCCTAAGGGGGAAGGATTTTATTGCTTCTTTCTAAATATAATGTGAAAATGTTGCTGACCCAGAGCTCTGCACAAAGAATAAATTATGCAGGTTCTTTTAAGAATAGGTCCGCCTGCCATCTGTGATTGCCAAGCAAGCGACCCTCCCAGAACTGAAATTCTATTAAAAAGTTATTTTCCCCTCTCCCAAAATAATCATAATATATTAGAGTGAGAAGTGAACACTTGACATAAACCATACTTGAACTTCATTATAGTTTTTTTTTCCTTTGCTGTGCCCTTCAAGTTTTGGCTCTACCCAATGTCTCTAAGAAGTGTTCCTCCCACTATTGTAGTCTACCTATATCTGTTTTTCTTGATTTCCTCTCTCTTTGATCTGGAGTAGTGTGGGTACTCCTGAGCTCCCTCTATATTTTCTTCAGAGTCCAGCTCGACTGTTCCTTTCCATCCCCCTCTAAACCATTCCTTTGGGTCTATAAGCATACACTGGGAGGGGCTGCTGTGGCCCACTCCCGTCCCCCTCCCCCACCATAAGAGCTGGGCCTGGGCCCTGTTCCCAGGGGACAGAGATAGGATCCCCAATTGCCTCTGCAATACATTTTAGTGTATCTTACAATTACAGGAAATAAGTAGTGTGCTATAATGAAAAAATAACTGACTCTGAAGTTCAAAGATCTGGGTTCAAATTCTGTCTTACATTTATTACTTGTGTAAATCACTTAATCCACCCAGAGCTTAATTTCTTTATCTGAAAAATGGCAAGCTTGATCTAGATGACCCCTGATAATGCTTTCAACTTCAATCTGTAACTTACTAATGAGAACACAATTATCTTGTATAATTCTCTAATTATTTTTGTGTGCTAGCCTTTATCTTCTCAAGTATATAAACTTCCAGATTAACTGGCTCAGATATTATAAACTCTTTAGGTGCAAGAACTATGCCATATTGTTGTATGCCTTGCAGTGGATATCCAAGAAAGATCCAATGAATAATTTTTCATGAAAATGCCATTTGAACTTTATTTTTATTAATAGCCATCTTTTTTAGGTCACCTTAATTTCTGAGTACATCTCTCCAAAAAACTATCCCAGGTAACAAATAGTAATAAAAGAAGAGGAACAAGAAATTCAGCAAATTCAACCAATCAGTTATTTCTGGCAGCAGTTCACATCCATACTCTCCCACTTCTGCAAAGAGAAAATGAAGGAATATTTTCCCACTATTCTCCAGATTCCAATATGGCCGTTATAATCGCAAAACATTGTTTTCTTTCTGTTTATACTATAAAAGACATTGTGTGTATGTATTATTTTCCTTGTTTTACTTAATGCATTCTGCTTTGGTTGATATAAGTTTCCCCGTGTTTCTCTGAAATTGTTACACTGTTTCTTATATGTAGTAATATTATTATACTTCATACATATTTAGTCTGTTTCTCACTAATATGTACCTGATTTGTTCCCATTTCTTTGCTACTGCTTAAAATGATCCTTTAGAATTTTGATGTTCAAATGATTGTTTTTTA
Organism: Sminthopsis crassicaudata; assembly: GCF_048593235.1. NCBI lineage: Eukaryota > Metazoa > Chordata > Mammalia > Dasyuromorphia > Dasyuridae > Sminthopsis > Sminthopsis crassicaudata. The sequence continues at coordinate 479,851,810 of NC_133618.1, read as the reverse complement.
TCCTTGACTTTTTTGAGGTATATTCCCAGAAATGGGATGTTTAGTTAAAAGTATATGAACATTTGAGTTACTTTGGAACTGTTTTCCAGAATTATCTATATTCACAGTTTATTAGTACGCCCATCTTTCTACAACCCCTCCCGTGTTGACTAGTTCCATCTTTTATAATCTGTTAATTTCCTGAATGTGGAGAAACCTCAAAATTGTTTTGATTTTCATGTCTCTTAATAGTGATACACAACACTAAAAATGCCTTTTTTTTAAGTTTGAGGATGGATCTAAAATTAAACTAGTTTAAGGGGAAGTTTATCACAGAGAAGATAATATATTCTTTGGAACAGTGGATGATAATCTTTCCCACAAGTCCCCCTCTGATGCCTCCTTGAGTTGTGGAGCTAACCCTGGGTTTTTTAAGGTTATATCAACAGAGCCAAAGCTCTAACAGACTCTAGAAAGCCACAAATACTCGAATGTAAAACTTATGTTAGACTTCATGCTAGCTGAGGACCACCCTAAGTCTAAAGCTCTATCACCAGACCATGCAGCAGAAACTCTCAAAGACCATTTTTTTTAAGTCACAGAGGGCTTATGACCATCACCAGCAGAGGAAGTATAAGTATAAGAGCTTCTTATACAGATGCTTGATGTGTTTGAAATAAGTAGATGGTAATAAATGCAGTTGTGGGATTTGGTCTCATAGAGTTCCATGCAGGGCATTTGTCTGTGTCAACATATTTCACATCCTTATTGATCATTGATCAGCAGGTTAATGAGACCTGCAGATGCTGCTGCCCCAGAAGGTGTAATTAAAATCAGAGAGGAAGGAATAATGCCAGATGTGTCTGAAGGTGAAGAGTATGAGGAGGGCGCAAGGCAGTAATGCTAAATTGAAATGGAAAATGGTTTACAGAGAAGTCATTCTGAAGCAAGAGAGAAAGGCAGGGGTGATGCCCAGCGAGAGCAAAGAAAGGGTGGGAAATTAGAGGGGAGTTGGCAACAAGGAAAGTGGTTTGGGAAAAGGCATTTTGAGGTTTGGGGCTCAGCCAGGGAGTGATGTCATAGTTTCAGGGTACACCAGAACAACAAGCTGACACCTTCTTCTTTAGGGCACATTGGTGAAGAGAGATGGAAGGAGATTGGAGGGAGTCCAGGGGAGAGCTACCAGGCTGATTGAGGGAGTGAACAAGCTTGATTTATGCAGTGAGATTAAAGTAGCTAAGTGTGTATTGCCTGCTCTATAGGGGAAGGGAGAAGCATTCCCATTTGAAAAACATTTGGCCAGCCTCCATCTAAGCTAAGAGAAGAGCTGTTTAGAGTGGTTCAAGCAGAGGATAAATTGGTTGAAATGAGGCCTTAATCACTGAATGGGCCGTACCTCAGTCAAACTGAGACCTGTTAATGACTTTACCTTAAAAAGGCCAAGGTCTCCCACTGCATGGAGTCATCTCCAGTTCTCCTGATCTGTATCTGGCCATGAACCCAGAGGCTCTGGAGGGGAAAGTGAGTCTGGCGACTTTGCCCAGCCTCCCTCCCTTACATCCAATTCACTTGCAAGTCATGGTATCATCTTCCTGACATCATGGCTTACTTTGAGAATGAAGGACAAACAATAACAAATCCATGGGAAAGGCAATGGCATGCTAAGTGTTGAGAATTTTCCCAGATAAAGTGCTTAGCTGTGTTGAAAGAGGGAAAGGTTGAGCTCTCCCATGCCAACTCCATTGAGGGCTCTTCAGTGTCTAGTTCATCCAACAGGCTGATTTATCTTTAATAGTCCTTAATAGTTTCACTAAATGACAGCCTGGCCCTAGTTAGTGAAGTAAGCTGAGCTGGTTCATCTCTTCTTTTTTAAATGTAATAACCTGATGTAATCAGGGTAAAATCCATGGACCTGGCTTTAGGATTCTTTTAAATTATCGTGGGCGTTGATCCTTTCATTACGTGCTTTAGCTTTCTATAGAATGTCCACATGACTTGAACTACTTTCAAATTCTTTGACTATTTCTCTTCTCTCTCCAAAATGACTGGTGCTTGCCATAGGCAGGGATTCTGTCTCGTCCCCTTTTGTTTTCTCTCCAACAGTATATGGTGCTGGACGCATAACAGATAATCGGCATGTGCAAACTGAAATTGTTTTAAATATGGCTGTGCTTTCTTGCCAAAAATTGCTGCTGGTGTCACCTCTGCTAGGTAAACAGAGATAAGGTGTTTTTATCATTGTCTTCTCTCTTGTTTTTATTACTGCCTGGTATACCTTCCTTAGTTCTCTTTTTTCAATTCATTTCTATAAGCTTTTAATCAAATAAGCTATTATGGAGGAAATAGGTGTTTATTTTTAAAAGGATAGAATATCAAGAGAAATAATGTAAAAGTTTGGAATGGGGTAGCTCTTCTAAAACTCAAACTGTATTACAAGACAATAATTACTAAAAGCAATGGAGGAATAGATCTATGGAACAGATTAGGAAAAAACCAGAAATAATGGAATTTAATAATTCAGTTTTTTTATAAGCTTGCAGATATGAATTGCTTAGGAAAGAACTCTATTTTTTTAAGAACTGCTGGTAAGGAACACTGGAAAACATTCTGGTAGAAATTAGGCTTAGACCAACAACTTGTACCATATGCCACAATAAACTCAAAATGGATACAGGACCTAAAAATTTAACATCATATTATAAAAATATCAGAAAAGAGCAGGTAATATACCTTTCATATCTATGGATAAAAGATAAAGCCTTACTAAACAACAGACAGAGGCAATTACAAAAGACAAGATATAATTTTGTTACACTACACATGAAGCTGAAAAGCTTTTACTCAAAGCTAATGCATCTAAGATAAGAATGGAAGTAGTAGAATGGAGAAAGTCTTGCAAATTTTTTCCCTTAATACTTCTTTGCTTGTGAGACATTTAATCAGATACAAAAAACTTTCTGAAAATGTTTAGTGTTATTTTTATGAAAAAAGCATTCTCTTTTGTGCTTTTAAGTTAAGCAATAGATTTCTTAGATTTATTCCAATGAATTGAACCTTTGAAAGTTTAATATTCTGTAATTTTTACAATTTCATTACAATGTATCTTGAAAATTATCTTTTCCACATACTAGTTCTCTCAATTGGTCTCAATAAAAAAAAAGATTATTTCCCTCTGACCAAAACTTGTCTGGGACTCCACTAGCTCTCTTTAAAAGAAAAATTACACACACACACACACACACACACACACACACACACACACAATCTTTCCATAATATATTTTAGCTAGGTATAGAGTTTACACATGACTTGAACTATTCTCAAATTCTTTGAGTATTCCTCTTCTCTCTCCAAAATGACTGATGCTTACCATAGGCAGGGATTCTGTCTCTTCCCCAAAAGATTCCCCTCTTATCTCTCCAACAGTATATGGTGTTGGATGAATTACAGATAGTAAGCATATGCAAACTGAATTTGTTTTAAATTTGGCTGGACTTCCTTGCCAAAGATTGCCACTGGTGTCACCTCAGCTAGGTAAAAAGGAGATAAGGTGTTTTGATCACAGTCTTCTCTCTTGCTTTTATTACTGTCTACTGTACCTTTCTCAACTCTCTTCAATTCATTGCAACAAGTTTTTATTAAATAAACTATTATTTCATTGTTTCATGTTATTTTTATGAAAAAATTATTCTCTTAAATTAAGCAATTTTTTAATTAATTAATTAATTAAGTTCTCAGATTGACTCCAGTGCATTAAACCTCAGATTTCCATTTTTGCTACCTCAAAACAAATCTAGAAAATTTTTGTACATCTTTATTTTATTATATTTATAACTTTTCCTTAATCTACCATTTCTCTAATTCCCCTTTTCTCATTTTCTTTCCTATTTCCCTATTGAGAAGAATTATAGAGAATGTGTTTTTTGTGTGTATATATGTTTTCCTCTGTTAAGCTGCTCCATCTAGTTCCATTTGGGGATAGATGTCTACTTTCATTTCCCCTAACTTCATTTTCCCTTTGTCTTGTCCCAACCCACATCAGTAACTTCCTTTCCCCTTCTTCTTTTTATTCTTTTCTTAAAACATAACAGAAACCCTTCTTGGCCTTTTCTAATCAGACACTCTCTGTGACTGACTCTTCCTGTCATAAAAGGGAACAAATGTATCATCTTCCCATATTTGAATGTAAATAGTTCATCTTTGTTTAGTCCTTATCATTCTTCATTCATATTTACTTTTTTATGTTTCTCTAAACTTCTATGTATGAATTTAAATATTTTAAAACTTTTTTATTAGGAATGTTGAAAGTCCTTCAATTAATTAAAGGTCTATTTTTCTTTCCCTTTCTAGCTTTATACGCAGTTTTGATGAAATAAGTTATTCTTGTCTATAAGCACATATTCATTCATTTATTTTAGCTGTTAAATCATGTGATCTTGACTGTGGCTCTTCCTCTTCTGTACTTGAATTCTTTCTTTTTTGGATGATTGCACTATTTTTTCTTTGACCAGGAAGCTCTGAATTATGGATATAATGTTCCTGAGGTCTTTTTTCAGGAGGTGATCATTAGATTCTTTCTGTTTTCACTTTGTCCTTTCATCCTAAGTCACCGATTATTATTTGATGTAATTTTCTAATTTTCAAGAAGATTATTTCAGTAGACTTGTGATGGAAAGTACCATATCCATTCAAAGATAACTATGGATTCTAAATGTGGATCAAAGCATAGTATTTTTACCTTTGTTATTGTTGTTGTTTGTTTTCTTGTGTGTGTGTGTGTGTGTGTGTGTGTGTGTGTGTGTGTGTGTTTACCTCATAGTGGGTTTTTTTTTCCTTTTGATCTGATTTTTCTTATGCAGTATGACAAATATGGAAATAAGCTTAGAAGAAATACATATGTTTAACCTCTACTGAATTGCTTACTGTTTTGGGGAGAGAGAAGGAGGGAGATAGAAAATTTTGAAACACAAGGTTTTGTAAAGGCCAATGTTAAAAACTATCTTGGGCTATATTTGGAAAAATAAAATACGATTTTAAAAATAGCAAAAAAAATTTGTTTCTTGGGCAAGAGTACCGTGTGGGAACTTTGAAAGATCCTTTAAAAAACCTGTAAGCAATAAAAAGCAAAGATTACACATTATACCTTTTGCATAATGATTTAGCTAGTCAAATTGGACAAAAAGAATTTAAGCCCGACTTCCCGAAATTAAGTGATCTATTGTAGAAAAGTTGACAGAACGAACTCGTTTTGTACCTCTTATAGTAAGTTCTTAATTTCCTATTCGATTCTTCCATAATTTTTATTTATTTTCTGTTTTCCCTCAATTATTCTGATTTCATTGATAAAAAAAAGTTTAACTTTTTCTTTAAGGAACAATAACAACAAAATTCTTGCTTCATGTCTGCTAGAAAGTCCAGTTGAATATGTATCCAAGTTATCTTTATCCCTGAGGTTTTCTTTATAGATATTTTGGAATCATTCTCTGTCACCATAATAGCTTTTTATAATTGGATGGTGAGATTCATTGTTCCATCCTAATTCCTCACTTTGGACTTAATGTTAGGATTGGGCTCTGCTGTGCTTTTGAAGAGAAGGTTTAGACTGGCTCTTTTGCTGCTTTCTTATGGAATTCAATGCTGTATTATTCAGAATCTCAAAGACAAGTTGGGGACCTGAAAATTTTCAGTGGTCTCAAAATGGTTTGATGGAGTAGAGGTTGATTGCTACCCCAACCCCCCCCCATTGGAATTCTTCAAGTTTTTGACCTGAAATTCTGTCTGTGCAAGATAGAATGCTGTCAGATTCTATCCCCTATCAGCTAGCTGAAAAGTTCTATTAGTTCATAGTGCCAGAACTGTAGACTCTCCTTTGGTCTGAGTTTTCTGCCTTTGTTATTCCTCTTCAAAATAGGTTACATGTTGGAAATGAGACTTATTCTCCCGGGGTCTGAACCACATCTCTGCTACTAGTTTCTGAACTAACTCCTTTCTTAGCACACTACCCAGAACTTCCCTACCTGGAAATTCCATCCTAGGCACAGGCACCTTTCTCAGTCTATTTGGATTTCTGGCCCAGAACTGGGTAGTGGGCAACAAAGCTGTCCCTTGGCACCTGTCCCCACTGAGGTACCTTGGTATGGGTATGTAGGTGCCATGGTTTGGATATGAGATCTCCTCCAGAGCTAGGGCACAGACTCTCCTTGGACCTTGCAATACTCCACTCTTGGCCTGACCTAGTCGCCAGTATTTATAGACTTCTCTGAATGCCTCCCTATACTGATCTGGGTGGAATAAATGAATTATTGTGACCTTTTCTGTATTTTATTATGATCATTCGATCTAGTACATTTTCTAGATCTTTTCTGAGAAGTTTGTGCAGGAGAGTTCACCTATATTGCTTCTTGCTAACTCCACCATTTTCTCAGATTTCTCAGATGGGGGCTTGGTTTCTAAGAAAAATAGACAAATATATACATATGGCATAGGTATAATGTAAACATACTAACATATTTTTATATATGTGTACAAACTGTATGTAATGTTTTAATGTTGCTGACTTTTTTCTCTTCCTTTTTTAAAAAAAAGAAATTATTTGTCAAAAAGTATGGTTCTCTGAGAGAGGAAAAAGATGGAGCATATAGTAAATTTTAGGCTTTGTAAACATATCAATAACTAAATCAGTAAAAGATATCAACAATTTTTTTAATCCTGTATTTCATTCTTGGAATGAAAAAATATCAAAAAATGTAACCTCATTTCAAGACTCTTATACTCTATTGAAATCCTCTCATCCATCTCCAAGATTGTGCTCTTTGTAGCTTTCTACTCTCTGAAGCTAATGTAAAGTATCCAGAGTAGAACTCCCACCCAGCCAGATCCAGCCTTGGAAACTTCAGGGGAAATGTGATGATCGTGCTTATTATTTTAGAAGGACACACATTTGCTCTATTTGAGAGCATAGGCCTCTCCAATTAATAATCTTGGCAGCTGCCCTTTCAAATTCAAGTGGCCAGTGGCCAGCCAGATGTCTGCTGACCATTGCCCCAGAGTAAGAAGCAAAGAAGTTTTACTAAAAATTCCATCCAACTCAGAAATAAATTAATTCTCTTCTTTAATGAGATTAGCCTGCCTGTCATCCAAAGGACATTTGCTAATCAGTTGCCAGTTAATCTCATGGATTAAAATGACCAGTGGCCAATTGGCTGTAAGATATTCAAGATCAAACAACTTTTCAATGAAAATTGTCCTTTTTTTCAATTAGCTTTCTTTTAAAATGCAGTTCTTAATCTGTTTAAAATTTATTTGCTAATATTGAAAGGAACAGAAAAAAACCAACTGAGGGTTGATATTTCCCTATGAAATTAAATTTCAACAGATGGCTAAGTGTATTTCCCCTCAAACATAAAAAACTGCAAATTTATCTTTCCATTTTCATTTTAATCCCTTTTCTTTTTTCTTTCTTTGTTCTCTTCTCCATTTTTCTCTGTTCTTTTCTCTTTCTGGTCTATAGGGGGTAGCTCTTCTACATTACTAAGAAATCCTCAGTAGTTTATAAATTGACTTGGTTTCTCTATTTCAAGCTTTGTTTAAAAAGGAAATGTATCAGAAATCTCATAGAAGATCTGGTTCAACCTTTTCATTTTCAAAAGGAGCTGAATATCAGAAAAGAAAAGGGACTTATTCAATGTTATAGGACTAGTCAGTCTCCCAGATAATCAGAACATAGAGGGAGGGAGAGTGAGAAAAAGACAGAGAGACAGAGTAGAGTTAGATAAAGACAGGTACAGAGAGAGGAGTCAGATATAAGAGACCAGCAAAAGAGAGAGACAAACAGGTACAAAATCAGAGACAAAGAATGATGGGAATTGACAAAAAAAATTAAAAAGTGGCAGACGTATATATTAGAGAAGGTTTTAGTGAGAAGTAAACCTTTTTAAAAATTGATCATGGTGTGATTTCATTGATAAGGGGAACTCTTGATAAAAGAATTCCTTCAATCAACAAACACCTTTAACAACTCTGCAATCTATAGTCTTAGGTCACTAAAAAGTTAAGTGACTTCCAAGGGATATAAAGTCAGACTGTGTCAAAGTGGCAGGACGTAACAAGTCTTTCTGATGTCCAAGGTAGCTCTCAATGCCCTATATCAGTCTGTCTTTCGTTTTCAACAGTAAGTATTATTATTAAAAATCCATTCTCTGATTACTCATTCATACATTAAATGGACAAACTTTTTTTTTAAACCCACTAGAGATGGAGAGATAGATGAAATATACATTGTCTTTGCCTGTAAATGTATGTATTTGGGGGGGGTCTGGGGGTGGAGGGGGTGGAGATAGATAACACAAATAAATATAAATATGTCTAAATATGAACAAAATATTCCCAGATCCTTCATTCTGGCTTTTATGGGCAGCTTGGACTAGATGTTAATAAGACCCTCAGATTTCATTCTCTGTTTTCTCCTCATCATGGATAGATTCACTAATAGAGTTCTCCTTTTAAAATATATCAGGAACACCTTTCAGGGAAAGTCCATCAGAGCCACTTTCATTAGTAGTGAGAGGTTTCTCCATCCTCAATTCCTTCTCCATCATTAATTATGGAAATCACATTTCCTTACCGTTAATGCCCAGCAACAAGTTACCCTAGAACTCCCCCTAGTGGATCCTGGGAAGATGTTCTTTTTCAGCCTCAAGGATTTAGTGATAGTTTGTTTTATACTGCAATTAATTCTTCTTCCAAGACTAGGAGATAATGGCTTCCTCTCTTCACCCTCATCAACTCTTGGAGAGTTTCCATAGATCCAAACCTTGGATAAGATTATAGTCAAAAGAGAGATAGCATGGCAGACACAGAGACAGACAACAGGTGTTTGAATCAGGAAGATCTGAGTTCAAGTATGGCAGTGGGATACATAATGGCCATATGATATTACTCAAACCATTTAACTTTTCAGTGAAACTCTCTAAGATTATATAAATTCTAGTGTTGACGCTGATTTTTATTGGTAGAAAGAATTTCCTCACTTAGAATTCCCCATATCAGTGAAATCATAGTCAGGACCTAAGAGTGAGAAAACATGTGGTTTTGGAAGAACAAGAATATTATCAGATCACACATTCTTGCCATTTGAAGAGATTGTGGGAGGATATCTAGCTCATCCTCCTGGTTCCCTACCATGCAGTGGAAGAAAATCAGGACTTTGGGCTATTCTGTGAATGCTCCAAATCTTAACTACACTCTTGATTCTCAGTTTCAGTTATTCTCCTCCTATTATCCTTCAGTCTGTTCTCAACATTACCCCATATGATAGGATTGTGTTATATCTAGGTACAGAACTTACACTCTGGTCTTGCCTTCCGTCCTCCCATAGGAGCACTGGGTGATGCTATCAGCACATATAATATAGCAGATATAATTCCTGTGGCTTCATGAGGCACTTTCTCCAGGCTGGTAGTGAAGATCACCATCAGCAGAAGTACCTTTCTCCCCACAGCAGGTAAGCTGTGAACAACCCTTCCAGCAAACATGGCACTGATCATATTGTATAAGTCAATTCCTCAAGTGTCACTATTTGATTGAGGAAAATGAGTGCTTGTCTTCTGCCTTAAAACCTGATGTTTCGACAATTAATTCTGCCATTAGAAGGAAATTTTCATCTGGAGGCCCTACCCACACAAAAATTCAAACAAAATCCCAGACGGACTGCTCTCTTGAAAAATTGGAGAATAGTCTAATACGAAAAAGGATAACTAATGAAATTAAATTCATAGAAGAAAGATGAGCTCTGCTAATGATTAATGTTCAACTTAAAAAATCAGCATGACATGCAGAGTCGAAGAGTCGCCCAGAGGATTCTAGTTCTGTATTAGAGATGAACAATGAAAGAAACAATTTCAGGATTTTTAGGCTCTCTCTGGAGAAACACAATCATGACTTGCTTAGGGGTGCTGCTTGCTCAGTTTCAGATACTAAGCAGTGTCCATTTGCTCAGATGCCTTCTGGGTTTTTTTTTGTTTTTTTTTCTCCTTTCTCAATAGTATGAATTTCAAACTGTCTTTTCATTTAGAACTTAATTTAGAAAATGTAATTCATCTTTTACTGTCTATTAGGAGAAACCACTGAGAATGCATTTTTCCCTTAAAAATGGGGTGTGTGTTTTTATGTGTGTATATATGTGTAGTCTGTCTTGGGTGCTATGATAATGAGAGAAGACCTAGTACCCTTCTTCAAGATACTCATAGGGTCCTTATGGACATAGGTAAATGACCAAGGGCCTTGACAAATGCTGAAATGTATAGTATGAGTGCTATAGAAAGATGGAAATAGAAAAGATCACTGTGATCCATAGCAGTAGCAATAATTATAGCTCCCATTATATAGTTCTTTGATATCTATAAAGCAGTGTCCCCATAGTATCCTTATAGAATATTTAGTATAAATATTATTCCCATTTTACAAAAGAGAAAATGGATGATGATGGAGATTAGGACCTACCCATCGATCACCCAAGTATGTTACTCTTTCCATTTGACCAGAGAAAACATCCTCAAAAGATTTAAATCCAGAAAGGACCTCAAAAATCATCTAAGCATGGGTTCTTAACTTTTTTTAGAGACATAGACCCCTTGGACCGTCTAGTAAAACCTAAATATGTCTTCTCAGAATATTTTAAATGTATAAAATAAAATTCTCAAGGTTACATAGGAAACCAATTATTTTGAAATATTTATCAAAGTATTTAAAAAGAAAAGTTCACAGACCCCAAGTTAAGAAACTCTGATCTAATACAACCCCCCTCATTTTAAAGATAGGAGACTAGGGTCCAGAGATGCTCTTTGGTTTGTCTAAATCATATAGGCAGTAAGTAGCAGAGCATGGAAAATTAGGGAAAGCTTCACAGATGAGGTACAACTTGTGCATATTTTTACTATCCTATGGACAAGTAATGGCAAAACCCTAGAAGTCATCTTGCTCAATATCTCCTCCAGTTATCTCCTCTACATGCAGCCAGGCCTAATAGTCAGCAGGTCTTTACTTAAGCACCTCTACAGACATACAATGGCTGAGCCCATTTAGCTTTAGCTGTTGAATCATTCTAATAGTTGAAAGTTTTTCATTTTGATTTGATTCTTGCCTTCCCCTAACTTCTAGCCCCTGCTCTGCCCTTTGCAGTAGTGCTTTTTTTTAAAACTTTTTTCATTTGAAATTTAGGGTTTTTTTCCAGTTCATTTATTTGAAGAAAGCTACAATGTTCCGATGTTACCCCTAAATTTTTCCCTCTAGATTGAATGTCCTCACTTCCTGCAAAAAAAGAGGGACAGTCCATGCCATAAGAGAATATTGGACTGTGTATCATGGTGTCTATTACCCCCACCCTCCTTGTCTATCCAATTATCACTGGCCTTCCTAAAATGTGATGCCCAGAATTGAACACAGGACTTCAGATATGGTTTGGGACAAGATAGTAGACCCATCCTTTTTCTTCTTAGGCTCACTGTATTTCTCTGTTGGTGCTAGAATCCTCTATTGAGTTTCAAACTGCATTAGCTTTGTGTTGCCTTCTATGTTCCTCTGCCATATGATATTCAGAACTGAGCCCACAAAATTTTCCAGGTTCCCCCCACTCACCCCCAACTAGAAGACAATACCCAAAAGTCAGGAAGGGAAGAGCTACACTACACCTGCCCCATATATATATATATATATATATATATATATATATATATATATATATATATATATATATATATATATATATATTTTTTTTTTTTTTTTTTGCTGAGGCAATTGGGGTTCAGTGACTTGCCCAGGGTCATACAGCTAGTGCCCCTTAATCTTTAAGCTGAGATCTCTCCGAAAGCCTTACCTTGTAAATAAAGTCAGACACATGTCTCTAAAGATTTTTCTGGGGCTGATGATTGGCTCACTATTCATTCTTTCAAAAGTAATGAGAGCAAAGTATTGCCATCCACTTCAGTGCTAATGACTTCCTAAGCACATCCCTGTCTCACAGTGGAAGCTTTCAGGGATTCCACACCAGGGCCCACATCAGTGTCCAGGGAATGACTTGAAGCTGCTCATAAGCCCCAGAATAGAAAACATGACTAGGGACACCTAAGGGCAATAGGGAGGAGATTCCTTTCCATCCCCACTATATGTAGCTCATTCTTTTCTCCTTCTTGTCCTCTTTCTCTCTTTTTCTTCTCCTCCTTTGGATCATAGAATTTTGAGACTTTAGATAGAATCCCATTCCAAGTTCTCATCTTTAGAGGAGGAAACTGAGACCCAGTTAAGCACTGTGTTAAGCATTGAGGATTGAAAGAAAGGCATGATAAAGTAGATGACACCTAGTAAAGGAAGACAAAGCATATAAAGAAGCTGAAAAGGAAGGAAAGAACAGAGGATGATAAAGCTCTATATCATGGATGAGAAATGATCTGATGGGGTAAGCATTACAGAATTGATTTCCTACAAATTGATCTTGTAGGATGATAAATTTCTGGACAACAACTCTTCAGGAAATGATGAGGTGAATTCCCTGGATGTTCCCCTCAATAAAAAAGATCTGGAAGGAGCTCCCAGATATCCTATTCTTTCCCTTCTATCCAAGCAGAGGGAAGAAAAGGCCCCAAGGGCAGGGATTGCTAAGGAGGTATGAGTTTCAGAATTAATTTAATTCTGCAGAATAATGAGTTTCTAGAGATCATGAAATCCAGGAGATCTTAGTGGGAAATGAGGTTTAAAGAGTAACCCAAAGTCAGACAAGTAGAAAGCAATGGCTAAAATTGGGTTTTAGGTCTTTTGATATTACATACATTATTTTTTCTCTTATATTAAGCTGCCTTTCTGAGTAGCTCAGCTTCTATATCTGCACCTCATAACTAAGAGAAGGAAATGGGAATGCCTTTCTTTTTTATTTAACTATTCATCCATCTCTTAGCAATAAGAAAAGAAAAAGAAATTAAAGTAATTAGAAGTCAATGAGGAAGCAAAAACTATCACTGTTTGCAGATGATATGATATACTTAGAGAATTCTAGAAAATCATCCAAAAACCCACTTGAAACAATTAACAGCTTTAGCAAAGTTAATTGCAGAATATAAAATAAATCCAGAGAAATCATCATCATTTCTATATATATATATATATATTACTGACAAAGTGTTTCAGCAAGAGACAGAAAGAGAAATTCCATTTAAAACAACTGAACAAAATAAAATATTTATGTGTGTACCTGCGAAGACAAATCCAGAAACTATAAGAACATGATTACAAAACCCTTATCTCACAAATAAAATAAGATTTAAACAATTGGAAAAATATCAAATGTTCATGGGTAGGTCAAGCTAATATAATAAAAATGACAATTCTGCCCAAATTGGTCTACTTGTTTAGTACCATAACAATCAAACTGCCAAAAAAATGATTTTATAGAACTAGAAAAAATTAATAACAAAATTCATTTGGAAGAACAAATGGTCAAAAATATCAAGGGAATTAATGAAAAAAATACAAAGGAACATGGCTTAACAGTACCAAAGCTAAAACTATGTTATAAAGCAGCATGTCATCAAAACCATTTAGTACTGGCTAAGAAATATAGTGGTAGATCAGTGGAATAGATTAGATACATATAACACAATAATCAAGGCCTATAGTAATCTAATATTTGATAACCCCCCCCCCCAAAGTACAGCTTCTGGGATAAGAACTCACTATTTGACAAAAATTGCTGGGAAAACGAAAATGATATGTTGGAAACTCAGCGTAGACTTACATCTCACATCCATAACAAAATAAGGTCAAAATGGGTACATGATTTGGGCATAAAGGGTGATACCTATAGGCAAATTAGAAGAGCAAGGGGGAAAGACCCACATGTACTAAAATGTTTGTTCTTTTTGTGGTAGCAAAGAATTGAAAAATTAGTAAAGAGCTAAAAATTGGGGAATGGCTGAATAAGTTGTGGTATAAAAGATTATGGAATATTATTGTTCTATGAAAAAATAATGAACAAACTGATTTTAGAAAGGCCTGGAAGGATTTACATGAACGGATGCCAAGTGAAACAAGCAGGTCCAGGAATGCATTGTATACAATAAAAATAAGAATGTGTGATGATCAATTATGAAAGACTTGATTCTTCTCAGTGGTTCAGTGATCCAAGACAATCCCAATAAACTTTGGATAGAAAATACCATCTATGTTCAGACAAACAACTGTGGAGATTAAATGTAAATCAGTACAAGCTATGTTCACTTCTTTTTCTTTTTTTTCCTCTCCCATGGTTTTTCCTTTTTGTTCTTATTTTTTTTTCCTCTCAATATGATTCACAAAGCAATAAGTATTATAAATAAATAAATGATTAAAAAAATAATATTCACTCATCTCCATGTTTCCATTCTCCCTTTTCTTTCCTGTATCTCTATTTTAGACCTACCTAATATAAGAGTTCAGTGGTTAAGTAGATCAATAAAGTCACTCCGTCCCCATTTGAAGCAATAAGATGCTCAATCAATTATGAGCTTTTAAGTAGGGGAGAATTCTAACTAGAATCATGTTCAGATAGGCAGAGGAAGTTTAGTCAAATTCTAGGAGTTATCTACAAATGACTAAGTTGATTCAAAATCATAGTCATTCTGAAAATTAGAATAAAGATGGCATTCTAACTGAATTCCCTGAGAAGGAAACCCTTGGGAGGGAAGGAGAGATATCATTTGGGACTTGTAGAAGGCCACAGAAGTGGGGGACTCTGGATGAGGTATAAGACCCTTCAGCCCAGAGGGAACCTGTTGACAATGTCTCATTTGGCCCCACTAAGGGCTCTCAGCTTTCCTGAGAAGTTAGGGAGCTGTGTAATTGAAGCAGAGTGATAAAAATCGCAAAGAGACATCTACATAGCAAGTTGTTTATATGGTTCCACATGCACAATATATAGTTAGTGAATGTCCATTGTGCCATGGTTATATAAGGGTATTAGAGTATATAAAGCTGAAAGAATGTGGAATAAATGGGACTCCATGTTTGATCATCCACATGACAAACCCGAGTACTCGGCTGGTACCAAGATCCTCCAGTTAGTCTGGATACAACAGGGACTCAGTCTAGGACTTCATGAGTTTTAAAAGAGTCTGAAGGATGCGCTTCTTTTTATTAGACTTCTAGTGTCATCCCTATATCAACTAGAGAAAGTGTCTATACTGGGAGGCAAGAACAATTTGGATGTAGATTCATAATGCACCAGGGAACTCAGCAAAGAAACTACACTACATGCTGGGAGAATTTTTTGTACAGCCTTCCAATGGAAGCAAAGGAATTTCAGCAATTAGAAGCTATGAGTTGCTTCTTTATCTCTAAGCTTTAGTCTACTTTCTCCCAGACTTAGTATATACTTATGGGAGAGCATGTTACAAAATTTGAGTGATTTTTTTTTACCAACTATTAGTACCCTTTTCTAAAAATTCCTAAAGGCTGGATAAATAAGTTGATTCTTAACTTTACATGTATCCCTTATCTCATTCCATCTTCATTCTATGATGTCCAGTCTCTCCTTATCTACTAGCTCTTTCTCTGCTGCTTACAAGCATTCCCATGCCCTGGAAATAACAAAAAAATCACCCCCCAATTCCTCACTTGACATGATAGTACCATTACTGATAGTTATTGCTTTATAGCTTTCCCTCTTTTTGGCTAAAATCCTTGAGAAAAGCTATCAAAAAATTGGTTTCTCTATTTTCTCTCCTTTTACTCAATTATAAACTGTGCAATTTTGCTTCTGACCTCCTTATTCATCTGGAATTGTTCTCTCCAAAGTCATCTGTGATCTCTAATTGACAAATCTGAAGGTCTTTTCTCAATCCTCATCTTTCTTGATCTCTCTCTGTAACTTTTAACAGTACTGATCACTTTTCTTGCTAGATACACTGTCTTCTCTAGCAACTTCTCTTTTCTTTCTTCATGACACTGCTCTCTCTCGGTCCTCTTCCATTCCTTCTGCGTCTTTCTTTACTGGTTCTTCATCCATGTCATGATTATTAACCATAGATTACTAATCCCAAGACTCTGTGGTAAAGAGTCCTTTCTTTTTCCTCTATACTAATTTGCTTGGTCATTTCATCAGCTCCCAAAGTTTCCATGATTATCTCTATGCAAATGATTGCCACTTCTGAGTATCTAGCCCATCTCTCTCCTGAATTCCAGTCTCTAATCACTAACTTCTTTTGGACATTTTGAACTAGATTTTCTATAGATATATTAAACTCATAATATCAATAAGAGCAATTTCTTTCTGCTCAACTTCTCCCCACCCCATCTTCCCAATTCCTCTTTTATTATCAAGGGTAACAAACTCCCAGTCAACCAATTTCACAACCTCATACTCACTCCACATATCCAGTCTATTGTTGCATTGCTTCTTCACATAATCTTTCACATACAACTTCTATTTCTTTCTGCTCATACTACTATCTGATGAAAACCCTCTTTACCTTTCACCAGAATTATTTCAATGGCCTTCAGTTGGTTTTCCTGCTTCCAGTCATTCCCCATTCTAATCCATTCTCCACTCAGCTCTCAGTGATTTTTCTAAAGTATAGATCTGACTTTGCCATACCTCTGTTTAATAAACTTTTGTTATTGTTCAGTCATTTCAGTTATGTTTGATTGTTCATCACCAGTGAATTTGGGATTTTCTTGGCAAAGATACTATTGTGATTTGTCATTTCCTTCTCCAGTTTCTTTTTTACAGAAAAGGGAACTGAGACAAACACGTTTAAGAGATTAGCCCAGGGTCACACAGCTAGTCAGTGCCAGATTTGAACTCAGGAAGATGGGTCTTCTTGACTGTAGAGCTTCCACTCCAGCTACAACAATGTTATTACCTCCAGAATCAGATTTCTGACTGTTGTTTTTACACAGAACTTCCATTTCCTGACTCCAGGCCTTTTTCACTGGTTAGTCCCATCCCTGAAATGCTATCCTTTCTCTTCTCTACCTCCTTTATTCTCACAGGATACAGACCAATATCACCTTCTGCAGAAGATCTTTCCTGGTCTACCTTGTCTCCCCCTACTTCCCAACTGCACCTAAAAAATAGACAATATATGCTTGTTAACTGAAGGACTGAACCAAGAGATAATCTTGGTAAAGAAACACACTTGTATAGAAAGGCTCAGCTGTAGATTGTTTGTTAATCACTCCTAATTTTCCAGGAGTCCCCTTGGAATCCTGAGGAGGACATATCTAGGAGATTCAAGTTTTAGTTTAGGATCTGAGGTGGTTGAAATCTGAATCATCAAAGTGTACATAAGTTACATTAAATCATTTATTTCCTTTTCAACCTTGGGTCTAAAAAGCTTAGTTTTGACCCTTAAAGGGTTCTGAGTTAAATGCCTCTGTGATCCCAATTATTGGTACAATTTTAGTTCCTTGCTTATACAACTGACCAGCCTAAGAAGGAGGAGTTCATAAGATGTATAAGTCCAAGAAATAAGTAAGCATAAGCTAGGAGAAGAGGGACAGACTAAATTTGAGTTTTGAGGAGTCTGTAACTGTTACTTGGGAGACCATAAAAAACAAAGGGAGAAAAAGACACTATTTCTCTCTCTTAATTTCTGGCCAACAGGTATCTCCTAATCCAGCCAAAGATTAACTCTAACTCTTATTACAGAGTGACCCTTTCCTTTAGCTGGTTATTTCATAAAATTTTATCATTGATCTCAAATAGTATGAGAATATGGATGATTGAAACCCAAAGTATCCTCACTACTATCCTAATCAAATGTCCTACAATGGAAGGTCATTGCATTATGACCTTTGCATATGAAGGACAGGCCATAAATTTGTAAAGGATTATTAAGGGTATATGTATCAGACTGAAACTTTAAAAATAGATTTTGTTTTATTTTTAAGGCCAGTGTGACAGTTGAATAATCCTTTGTTTTGTCAGCCATCATATTTTTCTCTACAATTATCAAAGTAATGTGATATTCAGTTCTCTGATGTTTACTGACATTCTATTGACCCTTCCAGGTTGAATGAGAATTGATTTCATTTATGTCTGAATAAATGAATGAATGTTGTCTGTGGAAAAAAACAGAGTGGAGGCCAGGAAGGTCTTGAGATGATAAAAAGAAAAACTTTGCTGTTTGATAGCAAATCCACACAATAGCTGCAACAATTCTTGGGTTTTGGCTCAGCATTGAAGGGCTTTGAAATTCTAAGAAGCATGTGAGAAATATTTGATGCTGTGTGGTCACAGTATATTTCTGATCAAGCCTTTAATATGATTTCTTCTAAGACAAAATTGTTGTTCTTCTTCCTTCATTCTCGAAGAAGACAATGACTTCAGAGGGTGATGTTGTGACTCTCCAGCGAATTGGATTTAAATGAGGCAGAACTGACCAAAGTCATCAACCTCACTCTTCTCCAGTCATCAGAGTCCAGTGGCAATACATTGGTCAGGATGACTGGTGATGGCCCCCGATGCAATGGGAGTCCTTGGCCCTTTTAAGCTGAGGTCTTTTCTAGATCTCAGTTTCTAAGATTAAAATGGCAAGTCATAGAAATATCAAGAAAAATGAGAATATTGCAGGATTTAAAAAAAAAGTTTGGATTTTTTTCCCCATAGAAGAGATAATTTTGTTAATTTAGACCTCTTAAAAAGGGAATGAAATTTATCCAAGTCTGGGCACATGGAATCATTATACAGAGATTATTACAAAGAACTTTCAGACTTCTACTGGCTAGTCTGAACACAAGAGGCTAGAAATGTGCTTTTAAAAATGTGATTTGTCCCCTGGCCTTAGTTTATCTCTAGACTTGTATCTCACCCATAGGAGAATAAAAAAGTCTCAGAAGTTGAAGACTGGCAAATCCTGAAC
This sequence comes from Sminthopsis crassicaudata, assembly GCF_048593235.1. Taxonomy (NCBI): domain Eukaryota; kingdom Metazoa; phylum Chordata; class Mammalia; order Dasyuromorphia; family Dasyuridae; genus Sminthopsis; species Sminthopsis crassicaudata. The sequence goes on along the minus strand of NC_133618.1, from coordinate 479,832,944 downwards.
CTCAGAACATTTTGGTACTTAATGGGAAATTACCATTACTTAATAAATAGTATAGTTTTCAAAAATAAAAAAATTGGAAAATGTATAGAATAATCATCAGATATTAGGGCGAGATCTCTGACACTCATAGGGATTAGGAGTTCAAAGGAAAAAATAAGTAAGACTGCAAGAATATTGAAAACTACCTTTACATGTAATTGGAAAAATAAAATGCTATTAAAATTAAAAAAAAAAAAGATGCTGGCACCTGGACTAGATAAGCCTTGGGCTAGATGGTTTCTGTGGTTTCTTCCAAAGAACCTTCTCCTAGGGAGATTAGAGGTCTTCCTCAGTGACCAAGAGTCTGAGGAAACAAGAATGAGCAACCTCGGGCATTATTGCTCAATTTTATCTGTGATTTCTGACTTTTCTAAAAGAAAAAAAAGGGGAGGCGAGCATCGCATCACCTTTTTTCCTCATGAGCAAGAGATAACTGAGCAATTTAACTAAAGCAAATATGGCTTTATCTGGGAATTCCCGAGAAACTTCTTTTCCTTCAGAGCAACATTCCTGGCAAGGGAACCTATACACTAGATAGAATTCCTTGCTGGATACCCTCAAGTCCTGATTGTCTCATTCCGTTAGTTCCTTGGCCACACATATTCTTGGGTTCTGGCTCTATGTAACCCTTACAAGAATATCCTTTCATCCATATGTGTGCCTTAAGAATCAGCCTCTCTCAACATGTGTTTCTTAAGTATAAATACTCACCCCATGGATAGCCATGTGTATTTATAGGAGAGTGTACCCCATGTTTTTTAAGGCAAATCTTTTGTTTAAATTATTTTCTTTCTATGCCTGCTCATTGAATGTCTTTACTTTGAGCTAAGTATGTTTTATGGGTGACTATTAAAAATAAAGACATTGGTGAGGACTAATGAGCTATGATTTTATTGGACAAAGACTGACAAAATACCTTGAACCTAGAAAAGCCACCCACTGAAAAGCTTATCCTGAGAGTAGGTAAAATAGGGGGGCTCAGATTATACAATAATATTAAAAATAGAAAGAAACCACAAAATTAATCTAGTTCAGGGGTTATTAACTTCAGCTCTGTACAATCATTTAATTTTTTTTAAATAAAAAAAATCTATTTTCTTTCTCTCTTACTTTCTATCCCTACTGGGGGGAAACCTTTATAACAATAGGCATAATTAAGCAAAGCAAATTTCCACAAGGGTCATGAGATAGATAGATAAATAGATAAACAGATAAACAGATAAATATAGATATAGTAATGCATCTATATATATATGTATGTATGTATGTATAACATTTATATAGTTCTTACTGTGTTCTAGACACTGTGCTAACCACAAGTGTATGTGTGTACGTGTGTATAGGATATATGTATGCATATATATACATATGTGTAAATGCATATGTGCATTCTATATATAAATACACATTTGAATGTGTACATATAGATCCATATAGTACCTTTGTGTGTATCTTTCTATCTAAATATGTGTCTATTTTTACCTTAAGTCCTCTATACCAATAGCATACTTTGGCATCAGTTCCCTGGAATCACTTTTGGTCATTGCATTGATAAAGAATTTGTAAGTCTTTTACAAAAGCTTTATAATATTGTTACATTTAAACTATTTTTTGATTCTTCTCACTTTGCTATGCATCAGTGCATATAAATTTTCCTAGGTTTTGCTGAAACCATCACTTTCAGCATTTCTTAAAACACAGTAGTATTTTATTATATTTCTATACTATACTTTGTTTAATCATTTTTAATTAATTAGCATGTCCTTAGTTTTTATTAATTTACAAAAATAATACAAATATATTATATGTGATGATATATAATATATACAATATAATATATACTATAGGTATTTTTGTGAGTCCTTTTCTTTCTCTTGTATGTCTTTGGGATATAGGACTTAGAGGAGCATCACTAGATCAAAGGGTATGCACAGTTTACTACCTTTGTGGGAATAATTCCAAATTGTTTTCCAGAAAAGCTAGGCCAATTTTCAGTTGTATTGATGTTTATGTTGACACATAACATGTCTAGCATTTTTCATTTTCCTGTTATTTGTCAACTTTGCTCATCTGATGAGTATGAACCAGAACCTCAAAATTGCTTTACTTTGCATTTCTTTAGCTATTAGTGAATTGGAATATTTTTCCTATGGCTATTGATAACTTGCATTTTTTCCTTTGTAATCTGAAAAGTGATCTCCTTTTAGCATTTATCAATTAAAGGATGACTCTTGCTTTTATAAATTTGAATCAATTTTCTTATATCTCTTGGAAATATGTGAGAAGAAAAAGTAAGCATTAATATAACACCTATAATCCTTTAAGGTAGATCCTATTATTATTCTCATTTTACAGATTAAAAAATGGGGCAAACAGGTTGAATCTTTTGCCTATGGTCATACAGCTAGTATATATCTGAGGCTAGATTTGAACTCAGGTCTTTCTATCTCAGGCACAGGAATCTGTGCACTGAGGCACCTAACTTTCGAGACCCTTATCAAAGGCGTTTTATGCAAAGATTTTACCCTCCCCCTTTTGTCTGCTTCCCTTCTAATTTTATCTAAAGTTATTTTGTTTATAGAAAAATATTTTTAATTTTATTATCAAAATTGTCCATATCATTTCTATAATATTCTCTCTTCTGTTTTGTTGTAAATTTTCTCTCATGTATAAAACTGAAAGATAATTTCTTTCTTCTTTTAATTTATGATGCTATTTTTTAATGAAGATATCCATTTGCTGCTTATCTTAGTATATAGTGAAAGATATTGGTTGGTTCAGAGTTCTTGCCAGACTATCTCCCAGTTTGGGGACCTGAGTATTTTATCAAATATTAGTCTTCTCAGTTTCTTTGCTTCAATATATGTGCAACTTTATCTGTTCCACTGATCATTCTTTTGCTTTCTTAATCAGTAACAAATTGTCTTGATGATTACTGCTTTGAAGTTATACTTCCAGATCTAGTATTTCCAGGTACCCCTTCTATCTCTTTCTTTCATTAATTCCCTTGTTTTTCTTGATTCTCCTGAAGATTATTTTTTAGATCTATCAATAATCTTTTGGTAATTTGATTGGTATAACCCTAAATAAATTAATTAGTTTAGATGGCATTATCATTTTTTACTTCACTGGGTCAGTATATTCATTATCAATTAATGCTTTTCTAATTATTTAACTCCACATTTCTATAAAGAATATTTTATAATTACAGTTATCTAATTCCTGTGGGAATCTGGGTGGATAGACTCACAAATATTTATTTTTATTATACAGAAATACTGATGATTTATTTGGTTTTATGATAAATGCTGATAATTTGTGGCCATAAAAAGAGAGAGAAGCATAGATAACACCTGGGAGAGATCAGTTAGAATTGGCCCCAAATAAGAAAAGACAGGCAGCATCTATGGAGAAGTGAGCACTAAACTGGGAGTCAGGAGACCTTAAAGTCTTCTCCCTCTTCTGAATCCAATCACCTAATAGTCATTTTAAAAGTTTCTACCATGGACCAAGAGTTAGGCAAGATGCCAATAATTCAAAAACAAAACAAAAGTCCTGCCCACAAAAATTTCTGCCTATAATTTTATCAGAGGAGATACCTCAAAGAAATCATTATGTACAAGGTAATATGAACAGAACGAATATGAAAAACAATTTTGGTAAGGTAGGGTGCTAGCAGCTTGAATTGGAGGGGGGTCACGTTAGGAAAAACTTCTTTAAAAGACTTGACTTGAACAGAAATGTATGGATTCTCAGTGGGTCTATGAATGTGGGACAGCAAGTACAAATGCATGAATATAGTATATTGGGAGATGGAATGCCACGTGTGACAAACAGCAAGATTACCCAGACTTTAGAGTGTAGAAAGGGAAGTATTGTATAAGAAGATTGAAAAATAGGTTGAGGGCAATGTTTATAGGGTTTTCCATGCTAAACAGAAAAGTTTTGTACTAGAGGTAATAGGGAGTAATTAGAGTTTATTGAATAGAGGAGTGATATGAACAAATCTGATAGAAAATCTCTTTGGTAGCTCTTTAAAGGGCAGATTAGACAGACAACAGACCTCGAGCAAGCTATGGTCAAAATCCATAATAAAGATGATAAAAATTTGAACTGATTTTGTTAAATAAGTAGGAAGGGAGAGGTAATAAAGATATTGTGGAAATAGAAGGCAACTAATTTAATATGTAAGGTGAAGTAAAGTAGAGTTAAAGTGACAGGAAGCTGGCTCCTTCCATAGAAATAGAGATGTTAGGAGAAAAAATGTATAAGAATAGAAATGGAGGATGAAAGATTCATTTGAGTTTTAGACATGTTGAATTTGGAATGCCTACATTTAAAATATCCATTAAAGAGTAGAGGATGCAAGACTAAAGCTCAAAAGAAACTAGGATTGAGAGATATAGATTTTGAATTCATTCACATTGAAATGATAATTAAAATTTTAGAAGCCAATGAGCACATGAAGAGTATAGAGAGAGAATAGAAAAGTACTCAGGATAGTTTGGGAAGAACCATCACCAGGTGGTGTGATGTAGATAGTGAATGTGGAGAACTAAGATAAAGCATTGTCATGAAAATGCCGAGAAGAGACACTATTCTGAGAGAGAGTAATCAATAATGTCAAGAACTTCAGAAAAGTCAAGAAGTATGAGAATTAAGAAAAAGGTCATCTGATAACGTTAAACACTAACTTCTTCTGATAATGTTGAGACTGTTGAGTTATGAGGTGTGAATTCTAAATTGTTAAAGGTGGAGAAAAAATGAAAGTTGTTGGGTAATCCAAGAGAATTAGAGAGCTAGATCAAATGCTCCAGGGGATGGCAGATCTAGTGAGCTTTGTTCAGCTTGGAGAAGTCTGGCACATAGTAGGTAGGTGTATTTGTAGGCAGTCAGAAAGAATATGAGAGAAAAGGAGGTCAAGTCTTTTCTAATTCCCTCCAACTCAAGCTGCTAGTCCCCTCCTTCACCAAAATCGTACCTTATATTTGTTCTGTATTTTTCTTCTACATAATGATTTCTTTATGGTGTCTTCTCTGATAGAATTTTAGGCATAAACTTTTTGTGAGGGGAGACTTTCTTCTTTTGTTTTTAAATTACTAGTACTTAGCCTAGGTCCTGGTACATAGTAGGGTTTTATTGGATTCAGAACAAGGACCATTCCCTTTCAATAGAGAAAGAAAAGGGATGATTGTGAAGTTAATTTGCCATGAGCTAAGAGATTAGGCCAAAGGACATTCTCTAATTTGATTCTTACAGCACTCCAGCTATATAGGAGTGAACCAGAGCAGGTATTATCCCCACAGAAGAAGACACCAAAATTCCTAAGGTCACACAGTTCATTTCTAGATGAATAGGAAATTGGACCAAGGCATTCTCTGTCCTGGTGCCAGTTTCTTTCTGCAATGGCCCCATTGCATCCTTGAGATATAATCCATCACGAAGGTGGCCTAGTTGTGCCAGACCTAAAACCATATTATAAAGCAGCAGTCACCAAAATCATCTTGTTCTGGCTAAGAAATAGAATAGTAAATCAGGTTAGGTTCACAGAACAAAATAGTCAATAACTATTGCAATCTAGTGTTTGACAAGCCCAAAGACCCCACCTTTTGGGAAAAGAACTGACTGTTTAACAAAAACTGCTGGGAAAATTGGAAATTAGTATGCAAGAAATTAGGGCTTGATCTACATCTAACACCATATACCAAAATAAGATCTAAATGGATTCATGATTTAGAGGAACATAGGATAGTTTACCTCTCAGATCTGTGGAGAAGGAAAGGAATTTATGTCCAAAGAAGAACAGGAACTCATAATTGAATACCAAATAGAACATTTTGATTATATTAAGCTAAAAAGTTTTTGCACAAACAAAACTAAGGTAGACAAGATCAGAAGGGAAGCAATAAATTGGGAAATCATTTTTACATTTGAGGATTATGATAACGGCCCTATTTTAAAAACATGGAGAATTCACTCAAATTTATAAGAAATCAAGTCATTCTCCAATTAATAAATAGTCAAAGGATATGAACAGACAATTTTCAGATGAAGAAATTAAAATCATTTCTAATCACCATTGATCAGAGAAACACAAATTAAGACAATTCTGAGATATCACTACTTACCTCTCAAATTGGCTAATATGACAGGAAAATATAATGATGAATGTTGGAGGGGATGTGGGAAAATTGGGACACTGATATATTGTTGGTGGAAATGTGAACAGATCCAGCCATTCTGGAGAGCTATTTGGAACTATGCTCAAAAAGTTACCAAATTGTGAATACCCTTTGATCCAGCAAGCGTTACTACTGGGCTTACATCCCAAAGAGATCTTAAAGGAGGGAAAGGGACCGGTATGTGCAAGAATGTTTGTGGCCTGAGTGGAATTCCCCTCAGTTGGAGAATGGATGAATAAGTTTATGGTATATGAAATATTATGGAATATTACTGCTCTGTAAGAAATAATCAGGAGGATGATTTTAGAAAATCCTGGAGAGACTAACATGAACTGATGCTGAGCAAAGTAAGCAGAACCAGGAGATCATTATACACGGAAACAAGAAGATTATAGGATGATTAATTCTGATGGACGTGGCTCTCTTCAACAATGAGATGATTGATGCCAGTTCCAATGATGTGATGAAGAGAGCCATCTACATCCAAAGAGAGGACAATGGGGAACTGAATGTAGATCACAACATAGCATTATCATTCTTTGTTGTTGTTTGCTTGAATTTTATTTTCTTACTCATTTACTTTCTTTTTTTATCTGATTTTTCTTGTGCAGCAAGATAATTATATGAAAATGTTTAAACATATATTTTAACATATTTAACATATACTGGATTGCTTGCCATCTAGGGGATGGAATGGATGGAAGGAGGAGAAAAATCTGAAACAAAGGCTATGCAAAAATCAATGTTATCAAATTATCTATGCATATATTTTGAAAATAAAAAGCTTTAAAAATGAAAAAAGAGATATAATCCATCACATGGTCTCTTCACACCAAAAGAAGGCGGGTGAGATCTCCAGGTTATAGAAAAATCACAAAAGAGAATATAAGGACCTACCTTTTAAATATTGTTTTGTTTTGTTTTAAAGAAATTGATTCAGCAGTCAGCATGCATCAAAGTGAGGAAACTGAAAATCTGACCACTCTTTTCTTTTATTTTTTTTTGCCCAGAAATTACCCGACTTCTGAAAATAAATTGTGCCCATCTAATGAGTCTTAGCTATGAATCGATACAATTCGATTTTCCCTTTAGCTGCCTGTGAGCTTTGGCCTGGTACAAGCAGAATCCCACAGCACAGAGATTCCTCCCAGACTCCAACCATTCTGGTTCTTTGTGGCTATTTTCAATCAATGAGCTGATACAGATAAAAAGCATGGTGGAACGGTCAGCTGGTGGGGTGAACAATCTCAGTTGTGGAAAAAAGAGGAAAGGCAATGTGGTTCAGTAGGAGATGAGATTGGAATCTCAGTTCAAATCTTAGTTCTGGGACCATATGACCTTGGACAACATTTAACACTCTCTGAGCCTTGTTTTTTTTTTTTTTTGTTTGTTTGTTTTTGTTTTTGTTTTTCACATTTAAAATGAAGAATTTGGGCCTCTGAGACTTCTTCTTTTTATGTCTATGATTCTCTTTTCTTTATGATCTCACCTCAAAGTGAGAGACAATTGACCTGAATGGAACCAGACTAGTTTAAGGGGGATGTTTTGCTCCATTCTACAGTGAGGTCAGGCTCAGGATGCACACCATCCTGGCAAAGAAAACCCAAGGGCTAATGTAGTGCAAAATGGTTTGGATTTGGAGTCAGAAAGGTTTGATTCCTGGCCATACCATTACTCTCCACATGACCTTAGGCATCTCATTGCTCTCTGGATCTTGATTTTCTAATGTACAAAATTAGGGGGTTTAACTGGTTAATATCTATGGTTTCTTCCACCTCTAAATCTATGACTTATTTACACTAATCAATCAATTATTGATATGAAAGCAAATTTTTTAGAGGAGGAGGGGAGAAATAAGAGGCTGAGCCTGAAAGAATAAATAGGGACTGGTAGAACAAGGTGCAGGGAAAAGGTGATTATGGAAAGATCAGGGGCGCAAGATTTTTTTTTTCCAAAGTCAGGCCCTCCATGCAGAGGTTTCTGGGAAGACATGAAAGGAAATTGTGTGTCTTCCCGAGAAGGGCTGCTTCTTTCCAGACCTGCCTGTCTGCTGACAAGATAGTGTGGAGGAGACGTGTGTGTGAGCTAATCAGAGGGAGCCCGGAGTCACAGGCCTGTCAGTCAAGGCTCAGAGAGAAGCAGTTCTGTGGACATATCGGCTGACCCGCTGACCTGAGCTGCTGCAGCTCCGACATCCGGCTGCAGCTCAGAAACAAGAGAAAGGGCCCTGCTCCCTGGTGCTTAAATGAGGAGCCCATGTTCACCAGCTCTAGGATTCAGCCATGCAGATGTTTATTTCCCGACGTGACATGGCTGAACCCCGCTGTCCCAGACCTTCGGGATGCAAAGACAATCAGAAAGAGCTTAGGCTGCCGAGCAAAAATGGCCAGGGAGAAGGCAAGTCTTCTGTCAAGTCTCCAGCAGAAAGCCAATGGGCAGTAAGCTGTTCTAATGGGTTTTGTTTTTAGTTTGCTTTGCTTTTTTAAAACTTTTGTTTTTTTCAGTATAGCTTCTACACCAGTCATAGCAAAGTCTGACCTTTGAGTGATCCAGTTTATTTGTAATAGGGCCTATGAGAAGTATCCAAAACCCAAACGCCAATCCCCTTACAGACTAAGTGCCAGGCTCATTTCCTACCTAGCCTCTGTCTCCCGGTAACTTAATTCCATTGGCCCAATTAGATTTGGGGAACAGTGGAGAGGAGTGAGAGATCTGTGTTTGAATCCCAACTACAGCTAACCAGCTTGGTGATTTAGGAAGGTAACTTTAACTTGCTAAGCCTTATTCTCTCATTTATAAAAAATGGAGGTAATTACTGGCATTACCAGCCTTATAGGGTAAGGATTAAGTGATTAAAGGATTAAGTTAAATGTATATAAGTGTTGTGAAATTTAACATTTTCTTAATAGTTAAATCCCTAGCTCTATAATTCTTGGAGATATCAGTTGACAATTGAGACTTACTCTGAAGCAAAAAGATGACAATAGAGAAGCCTGTTCCCAACCCTTCAGACCCTACTTCCTAGCACCAGTAATGGAGATAGTCCCCAGTGGGTCAAGGGATTGAGGAGATGGCCCTCCTTGCTATATGTCTGTCTGTCTGTCTGTCTGTCTGTCTGTCTCTCTCTCTCTCTCTCTCTCTCTCTCTCTCTCTCTCTCTCTCTCTCTCTCTCATTCTGTCTCTGTCTGTCTCTGTCTCTCTCTGTCTCTCATCTCTCTCTGTCTCTCTGTCTGTCTCTGTCTCTGTCTCTGTCTTTGTCTCTGTCTCAATATCTCTATCTCTCTCTGTCTCTCATCTCTCATTGTCTCTCTCTGTCTCTGTCTCAGTTCTTTCTGTCTCTCTGTCTCTGAATGTCTCTCTGTCTCTGAATGTCTCTCTGTCTCTGTCTCTCTCTGTTTCTGTCTCCTACCTAGGAAAGCAGGAGCCATTTGTCTAGATCCCTCTTCATTCTACTGCCTTGTCTCTGTTGATTACCTCTACTTCCTCACATACATATGTTTATATGTTGTTCCTTTACATGTTGAGCCTTTTGAGAGCAGGGACTGCTTTATCCCTTTCTTGTATCTCCTGTGTTTAACCCAGTGCCTGGAACCTAATAAGTACTTAATAAATGTTTGTTGACCAACTGGTGAGATTCTCAGCTTCTGGGCTGGGCTTAGGGCCTGTTATTCCTCTGGCCACTGGAGAGTAGAAAGGCAGATGTGAAACCTCTCTGCAAGGAAGTCCTATACGGAACCAGGAGATTTATGCCTGGACCTAAGAGATGTTATGCAGGATTAACTTCTGTGATCTCTCTCTATCTAAACATAGATGTTTAGAATTATTATTAAATATTCTAATTATATGAATGTCACTATTGATAGTTGTATGTGGTTGAGCTAATAATAATTCCCTTGACAGTCCATGAACTTATTAGTTTAATTTATACTGAATTGATATATTCATTGTTGAGTCAAGAATTCCCTTGTAGTCTATGTTCTGAGAGTTCTCATTATTAAATACCCCTCTTACCAGGAAAAAGGGTCCTTAACTTGGAATTCACAAATTTGTTTTTGAAAATTGTAACTAGATTTTAATATAATTTTTCTCTTTATATATGTATACATATATACATGTATAAAAATGTATGAATTTAAAATATTTTGAGAAGGTGCTCATAGATTTTATCAGACTTTCAAAAAGTTCTTAGAGTGTGACTCCAGAATACCTGTAACCCTCATTGATTTGGTGGCTCAGCATCCAGTAGAAGCTGGGAGTTGAACTTGCTCTCTATTTCCTCATTCCCAGACTCATCTATGCCACTATGAAAATATATGCTGTCATAACAAAAACAACAAACGGGTATAGTCGTTTTAGATTTGCAAAGCCATTTGCAGATATTATTTCATTTGATCCTCACAACAACATTGTGGATAGATGCTATTATTATCCCCATTTTACAGATGAGGAAATTGAATTAACTCACAGTGGACCTCACTGTTAGTAGTATCTAAAATAGTTTTTAAATTTAGATTTGAATTCCATCTGCTAAGTCAGCCAAGGCAGTCAGGTGGCACAAAGTGGAAGAGTGGAGTGAGAATGGCCCAAGTTCAAATCCTGTCTCAAATATTTACTAGCTAGCTATACTACTCCAGGTAAATCATTTAACCTCTTTCAGCCTCACTTTCCACATCTATAAAATGGGAATAAGACTAACATGTACCTCACAGTAGATCAACAAGATGGCTTAATGGATCAACTATCTATCCATAAGTCAGGAGGACTTGAGTTCAAATTTGGCCTCAGATACTTATTAGCTATGTGATCCTAGACAAGTCACTTAACCCTGGCTGCCTTAGTTTCCTCATCTGTAAAATGAACTAGAGAAAAAAATAGCAAATCCCTCCTGTCTCTTTGCAAAGAAAACCCCACCATCAAAGATGGCTGAAAAAACTCAATCCTAAAACATCTGACAGTGCTTTTCTGAGGATCAAATGAGATAATATATGTGTAATATTTTGCAAAAATTAAAGTAATATATAAATACTAGCTATTATTGTTAGCTGACATCATAACCTCTGTATTCACTGAGATTATTGGGCTCAGTGTGGGTCATTTGAATGATAAGCATGTCTCATCAAACTCAAATCTAAGTCCCAGTTTTACTGGAAACGTCCAAGGTTACCTAAACTCAATTTATACTAGTCTAATAAACCAGACAAAGACAATACATTTAATCAGGACGATAACATAAACCAAAAAAACCTCAAAACCAGAAAAAAAGTAATCTCAGAAAACACACACACACACACACACACACACACACACACTGGGTAGAGGGCTCCCATCTCCGATGTGAAGAGAGCATGGTAAATGTCTTTAGGGTGGACTGAATTGACAAGAAGCTCTTATCTTTGAAGTGTTTGGTTCTTCGCTCAGAGCATCTGCCTCTCTACCATGCAGAAGAAGCTCCTTTCTGAGATTACTGCATCTTACAGTCAGCAGCCAGCAAGGAGTTGTCCCTTCCCTGAAGCCTGCCATTGCATTTTCTGGACAGCCAGACCTTTATGCCCTGAAGTTATTTCCTCTTTTCTGCATTTTCTCCTCAATTAAGAATTCCAGATCTTTGACAGAAGGAACTGTCATGCTTTTCTATCTGTATCAGTACTTGTCATAGTGGACCAGAAGACTGAGGGAGACAGTGAGACTGGTGGCTTTACACAACCTCCCTCATTTAAATCCATTTCATTTGCATATCATGGCATCTCTTCCCTGATGCCATGATCCTCTTCCAGAACGAAGGAAAACCAATAACAATAAAACACCGCTAAGTTTCACCTGTCCTCAAAACAAAAGCAAAAGCCTGCCTGTGACCTTGTCTTGTTTCCATACTGTCACCTATATCTCTTCTCCTTTTTACTGTCAAAGTCCTAGAAAATAAAATCATCCCTACTTAGTGAAACCATATTTTTTTTCATTGCCACATAGTAAGTACTCAATACAGTAAATGAACCTTCATTCCATTTCATGAGCCATCATTCTAAAATACCTCCTTCTGATAAGGACCAAATCTCCCTCTGCCTCTATCCTCCAGAGCTCATTCCTTGCAACCAATGGCCTTCTGCTCTGGACTTGTTTCCCTGCCTAGGCCCTCTGCTTTGCCCTACTTCACAGGCCTCATCTTAGAGTGAGTCATCTGAACTCTGCAGAATTCTTTTCCCTGGAATCCCTTACTCCTCTGTTCAATCACAATTTTCATCTTGGCAAATTACAATTCTTGGATTAGTCCTATTTATCTGCTACTGACTGCCTCCAAAGGAAGCCACACAAAAATGCTAACCACAGATGCACTACAGATTTAAGTTTTCTAATATTAACTAGGGTCGGGGTATTGCCGTGGATAGAGTACCCAATGTGGAGTCAGAAAAACCTGAGTTCACAACCCAACCTTAGACGCTTACTATGACCCTGGGCAATGTCATGTAACCTTATTTGCCTCAGTTTTCTCATCTGTAAAATGAGCTGGAGAAGGAAACAATAAGCCACTCTAATCATGAAGAATCAAACACTATTGAACACCAGCCTCCTCAGAGAGGCTGTTGTTATTGCAGTGCCATCCTGATTCTTTTCCAAATGACTACTCCCCCATTGCGGCTGCCATAAAAGTTTTCTCTGCTCAATACCTGGTCTGTACCATCTCTCTCCTCCCCCTCTCTCAGCAGAGGTTCTTACCTCTTTCTTTACTAAGAACCTTTAAGCATCCTCCATGTTTCTGCTCTTCTCAGACATCCTTTACCAGGGGTTCTCAAATTAAGGCTCAAGGGCCAAATGCGGCTGGCTGAGGACTTTTATGTGGCCTGTGGGTTATGGCAAATGGTCTGAGGGGCGGAGACAGAGTGTGACTTTTTGTTTTTACTATAGTCCGGCCCTCCAACAGTCTGAGATCAAATGAACTGGCCCCCTATTTAAAAAGTTTGAGGACCACTGAATTACTATAATCTTCTGTCCTCTTTTGCTCTAGTCTCTTAAGAGGAGGTGATTCTTCTTGTTGCCAAAGCCAATTCCCCTACTCATGTTCTTAATTCTACATCCACCTGTCTTATCTAGAAGCACGCACATTCAATCATTTCTTCACCCTCATTCATCTTTTTTTTTTTTGTGTGTGTGTGTGTGTGTGTGTGTGTGTGTGTGTGTGTGTGTGTGTGTGCATTTTGCACTCCTTAGCATATATGGGGTACTTATGGGGGAGTGCCTTGATTATCTTCCAGTCCCATTCCCCTCATTGAATAGTGCTTGGAGGTTTTTTATCCCCAGTTGGTCCAAGTGAGACTCACAGTTGTTAGTATAAATAACAATGTATTGAGCTTCTAAAACATGGGATAGGTTGATATGATCAGGAAGCTACACTCCCTATGTGAACTACAACTCTTAAGTTGCTGTTTCTTCCCTAATTGATGTTCTGTTATTGACAGGGGATTCTGACTCATTGTTCCTGTGCTTATTCCATTGCAGAGAAGGGTGAATGAAATCAGATGACCATCATGCAAAAGAAGCTTGCCACTTTCGTGCCATTTTGGGGCTCTGCTCTTTATACTTTTACTTGGCCATAACTTTGTTCCGCATCTATGTCTCTTATCACTCCCTATTATCACTTTTTTTGCTGCCCCACCAGGCTCAGGCCTCCATAATCTGTGTAGTAGGAGATGGACAGAGTAAGGGAAGGTTGTAAGAAACTAACAATCCACAAATTATCCTTTTAAAAATTTTTTATCTTATTTTAACTGGACTAGTGATTTTATTGATATAGGGAACACTTAGTGAGGAATGCCTTTTTATCAAAGTGGGTTTATATTTCAACAACTTGAGAGGTTAAAATGACTTACCTAGGATCACTCAGCCATCATGTGTAGGTAGGACTTTTATCATTAT